>NC_090012.1:112964-378475 GCF_036417845.1 Apteryx mantelli
TCGACGCCAGCGACGTAAGTGGGGCGGAAAAACAACCCCCCCCTTCCCCGCTTCCCGCTTTCCCATCCGAAACGAGAAGGGGGCAGGGAGGGGTTTTGTTTTTTTTGCCGTGGCCCTGGCAGCATTCCCGGCCCCGGCGTTCCCGGCCCCGGAGCTGAGCGCGCTTCCCCGCAGGAGGAATACGACGACATCGTCATCAACAGCGGCCGCTATATGGACTGACGGGGGGGGGGTCCCGCTCCCGGCGGACGTTCCCCCCCCTCCCTCCCCGCCGCTGCCGCCACCTCCCACTATTTATCCGGGGGCTCCGGGAGCCATCGGCTGGACTTTGCTGGAGCCTCCGCTCCCCTCCCTGCCGCCGCTTCCCCCCTCCTCTTCCCCGGCATAGCGTAGAGGATTTATATCGGTTATTGTAAAATAAAGAAGGGTTTGGCCACGGCTCGGCCCCCCCCCCGTGGCCCCCCCGGCCCCGAAACACGGCTTCGCCAAGCAACGCGGGGGGGGGCAAGGGCCGGCGCCGTGTGGAGTCTCTGATGGCTGCTATGGGGTTGTGCCCTGGGCCTGGCACTGGGGGGGGGGGGACAGGATTTGGGGTCCCCCCCTCTGGGGCAGGGGGACATGGAGGAGTCTCTGCCTCCCCTGGGGGGTGGGAATCCCCCAGGGAGGGGGGATGTGGGGGTGCAGGGGGGAGGGTGGCGCGGGGGGGGGTCCTGGGGCAGGGGTCCCCCCTGGCGCAGCTCCCACAGTGTCTCGACCTCTGTGAAGTGGTGCTGGGGGGGGGGGGGGGACACTGAGGGGGTGGGGACATGGGGGGGGACCCAGAGGGGCAGGATCAGGTTCTGGGAGGGTCTGGGGGGGGCAGGATCAGGGCTGGACTCTGTTGGGGTGAGAACTGGGGTCCATGGGGCCTGCTGGGGGGGGGGAAGTGGGGCAGTCCCCCCCCCCCCGTGTCCCCATGGTGTCCTGTCCCCCCCTGCCTCATGTCCCCACTGCCCCCCGGGACCCCAAAATCCTTAAAAGACCAGTGGGCCCCCCAAAACCTCCCAGCATCCCCCAGCGTCCCCTGTCCCCCTCCAGTGTCACCCCCCCCCCAGTGTCCCCCTTCCCTGGTACCTTCCCATCGTGCCCCGGGTGCCAGGCTGCGGTGGGCAGCGATGCGGCTGCAGGGCACACGGAGCGCACACGCGTGTGCACACGGGAACACACATGGCCACACTGCACACGCGTGTGCACACGGGAACACACAGGGGCTCATGGAGTGCACACGCGTGTACACATGGGAACACATAGCCACACAGCACACGCGTGTGCACACGGGGACACGCAGGGGCACATGGAGTGCACACACGTGTACACATGGGAACACATGGCCACACTGCACACGCGTGTGCACACGGGGACACGCAGGGGCACATGGAGCGCACACGCGTGTGCACACGGGAACACACATGGCCACACTGCACACGCGTGTGCACACGGGGACACGCAGGGGCACATGGAGCGCACACGCATGTGCGAACACGGGAGCATGTATGGGCACACAGGGTGTGCACGTGTGCAAACATGGGGACGTGCATGCCACACGCGCGTCACCTCACTGCCCCCACCCATGATGGGGGGGGAGCTGAGCCCTGGCCCGGGGGGGCCCAGGCGTCCTGCCCTCCCCCCCCCCCAATGCAGCTCACGCGGGGGGGGGGCGGAGGCAGCATTTATTGCAGGGACTCGTTAACAGCGTGGGGGGAGGCCGGAGCCGGGGGGCCGCGGGTCCTGGCCGGAGTGGCTGTGGCTCCTTTGGGCTTTTCTGCGGGAGCTGCCGGAGCATCCGTGCTTGTTCCCACCTGGAGCAGCCGTGGCCCCGTGCGGCATCTCCGTGTCCCATCCGGAGCAGCCGTGTCCCAGCCAGTGCATCAACGATCAGACTGGTGCATCCGTATCCTCTATCCGGTGTATCCGTGTCCCTTCCAGTGCATCCATGAACAAACTGGTGCATCTGCATCCCCCATCTGGTAGATCCATGTCCCCTCCGGTGCATCCGTGATCAAACTGGTGCACCCGTGTCCCCCATCCGGTAGATCCATGTCCCATCCAGTGTATCCATGATCAAACTGGTGCATCCGCATCCCCCATCCGGTAGATCCATGTTCCCTCTGGTGCCTCCGTGTCCCCCATCCGGTAGATCCATGTCCCCTCTGGTGCATCTGTGTCCCCTCCGCTTCCTCCGTGTCCCCCGCCTGGCCGCCGCGTGTCCCCTCCGGCGCCCGTCCGGCGGCTCCGCATCCCGTCGGCAGTTTTGGGGGGGGGGGGCAGGGGGCTGCCCCCCACTCCCCCCTCCCGCCGCGGGGGGGGGGGGCTCAGGGGGCGGCAGCGGCGGCGCCCCCCCCCCTTGGGCTGGTTGGGCCCCACGTAGCGCAGCAGCGGGGCGCGGGGCCGGGCCAGCACCGCGCTGCCCACCAGCGGCTGCAGGGCCGGGGGCACGTGGACCCTGCCGTCCTGGGGGGGGGGAGAGGTGGGGTGAGCCCCCCCGCCAGCACCCTGGGGTGCCCCCCCCCCCCCAAAAAAAACCCACCCAACCGCAACCCCACGCACCGGCAGCTGGTTGCACTCCAGCAGGGCGATGAGCATCCGGGGGACGGCGCAGGCCGTGCCGTTCACCTGGGGGGGACGGGGAGGGGGGCATGAGCGGGGGGATCTTGCCCCCCCCCCGGGAGGATCCAGCTCCCCCAGGGCAGATCTGCCCCCCCCCCTTGGTGTAAAATTGCCCCCTAGGTTGGGGGGGAGCATCCGCCCTGGGGTGGATCTGCCCCACCGGGGTAGTTTGATGTCCCCCCCCCCAGGGTGCATGTGCCCCCCCCCCCCGGGGGGATCCGTCTCCTCCCGGGGGGGGGGAATCTGCCCCCGGGGGGGGGATCTGCCCCGCCGTCGCCCCCACCGTGTGCGCGTGCCGCAGCTGCCCGGTCCCGTCGCTGTACATGATGTTGAGCCGCCGGCTCTGGAAGTCGGTGCAGTTGGAGGCGCTGGAGATCTGCGGGGGGGGGGAGAGCGGGATCGGGACACCGTGGCCGCGGGGACACCCCGGATCCTGACTGTGGGGACACCCCAGATTCCAACCACAGGGATACCCCGGCCGCAGGGACACCCCAGCTGCGGGGATCCGCCAGATCCCAACCCCAGGACACCCCGAACCCCGACGTGCCCCCGGTCCCAGGGGATCCCGGGGGATCCCAGGGGCACCCCCATGGCCCGGGCTGTGCCCGTAACGGGGGATTTATCCCCAGAGGGACCCCGAAATGGGGTAACACACCCCATGGAGACCCCAAAACGGGGCCATTTACCCCCAGATGCCTGTAGAGCACCCAAAACGGGGGGATTTGCCCCTGGATGCCCGTAGAGACCCCAGAACAGGGGCATTTGCCCCCCAGATGCCCACAGAGACCCCAAAGCGGGGGGATTTGCCCCCGGACCCCCCCCGGAGCCCCCAAAGTGAGGGGGATTTGCCCCCAGACACCCGTAGAGACCCCAAAGTGGGGGGATTTGCCCCCGGACACCCCCAGATGCCCGTAGAGACCCCAGAACAGGGGGATTTGCCCCCCAGATGCCCATAGAGCCCCCAAACGGGGGACTTTGCCCCCGGATGTCCCCGAAGCGGGGGGTTTTCCCCCCAGACACCCCCGGAGCCCCCGAACGGGGGGCCCTGGCCCGCTCCGGCGCTCTCACCTCGCCGTACTTGCCCCGTCCGGGCATCCAGGCCTCGACGTCGAACTTGCGGTAGGCCGGGAGCCCCAGCTCCTGCGTGGGCATGTCGAGGACGCTGCGGGCAGCGGGGACGTGAGGGGGGACGCGGGGACGCGGGGGGACGTGGGGGATGCGGGGAAGACGTGGGGGACGCGGGGAGACGCAGGGACATGGGGGGACGTGGGGGATGCAGGTGACATGGGGGATGTGGGGGGACGCAGGGGGACGTGGGGGACACGGGGAGACACAGGGACGCAGGGGGACGTGGGGGATGCAGGTGACATGGGGGACGCAGGGGGACACAGATGTGGGGATGCGGGTGACATGGGGACATGGATGTGGGGACGCAGGGAGATGTGGGGGGATGTAGGGGATGCAGGGATGTGGGTGACATGGATGTGGGGATGTGAGGGATCATGGATGTGGGGACGCGGGGGGATGTGGGGGGACACAGGGGGACATGGGGGATGCGGGGAGACGCAGGGGGACGTGGGGGGACACAGATGTGGGGACACGGATGTGGGGATGCGGGGGGACATGGGGGGATGCGGATGTGGGGAGACATGGGGGGACGTGGGGGATGCAGGGATGTGGGTGACACGGATGGGGGGACGCGGGGGGACACGGGGGGATGCGGATGTGGGGACGCGGTGGGACACGGGGACGCGGATGTGGGGACGCGAGGGGACAAGGGGGGATGCGGATATGGGGACATGGATGTGGGGACGCGGGGGGGATGCGAGGACATGGGGGACGGGGATGTGGGGGGATGCAGGGGCGACACAGGGGACATGGGGGGCCACAGGGGTGACACAGGGGGGTGACACCGGCGGGGGGGGGGGGGGGACGGACACCCACCGGTAGTGCAGCCCCAGCTCGGAGAAGATCTCCTTCTGCAGGGCGAGGAACTCGGCCAGCAGCGCGTCGCTCTCGGCCCCGCTCTCGGCCGCCGTCACCCCGAACATCTCCACCTGCGGCGGCGGCGGCAGGGCCCGTCCCCAACCTCTCCGACCCCCCCCAGACCCCCCCCGCCCGGCGCCCGGACGCCTGGGCCCCTCGCCGCCCCCCCCCTACCTTGGCGAACTGGTGCACGCGGTAGAGCCCCCAGGGCTCGCGGCCTGTGTCCGTCTCGGTGCGGTAGCAGGTGCTGCAGCAGACGATCCTGCCGGCGGAAAGGGGGGGGGGACACGAGCGCGTGGGCGGGCGCCCGGACGCCTGGGCCCCCCCTCCTCCGTGTTGTCGTCCGTCCCCCCCCCCCCCGCCGTGGTGGCAGCATCGTCCCTACCTGATGGGCAAATCCTCCAGGCGCACGGCGTGGTCCATGAAGTAGCCTGGGGGGGGGGGAGGCAAGGTGGGGGGTAGCGGGGGGGGGGACACGTTTTGGGGACCCCCCCCACCCCGGGCTCAGTGCGGCGCTCACCCGCGATGCCGACCTCGGCGGTGCCGGCCAGGCACAGGTCCTCGAATCGAGCCGGGTCGATGTTGTAGACGGGCGAGGGGACGGCGTCGGGCTGCATGCCGCAGCCTTCCTGCGGGCCGTGCGCGGCGCTCGTGCGGGGCTCGCACGAGGATGGGGCTCGCACGAGGATGGGGCTCGCACGGGGCTCACATGAGGACTGGGCTCGCATGGGGCTCGCACGAGGACGGGGCTTGCATGGGGCTCACACGAGGACGGGGCTTGCACGAGGACAGGGCTCGCATGGGGCTCGCACGAGGATGGGGCTCACACGAGGACGGGGCTCGCACAGGGCTTGCACGAGGACGGGGCTCGCACGAGGCTCGCACAAGGATGGGGCTTGCACGAGGACAGGGTTTGCACGAGGACGGGGCTCACACGAGGATGGGGCTTGCACGAGGATCACATAAGGCTCGCATGAGGCTCACACAAGGACGGGGCTCGCACGAGGACCAGGCTCGCATGGGGCTCACACGAGGACGGGGCTCGCACGGGGACGGGGCTCGCACGGGGCTCGCATGAGGACGGGGCTTGGATGAGGATGGGGCTCACATGGGGCTCGCACGGGGACGGGGCTCGCACGAGGACAGAGCTTGCACGGGGCTCGCACGAGGACAAGGTTTGCACAAGCACAGGGCTCGCGCGGGGCTCGCACGGGGCCGGGCGCCCCACTTACAAACACGGCGCCGCGCAACAGGTCGGGGACCGTCATGGCGACGAAGCCCTGCGGCGAGACGGGCGGCCCCGCGCTGAGCCCCGGCGCGCTCGTGCCGCCCGCGGGCCCAGGCGTCCGGGCACCCTGTCCCCGTCCCCGTCCCCCCCCGTCGCCCCTTGTCCCTACCTTCTGCAGCAGCTTGCGGAGGGCGAAGTGCACGAGCGCGTGCTGCAGCAGCGCCCCGGCCCCGCACAGGTAGTACGAGCGGTGCCCCGAGACGGGCGCCAGGCGCCTGCGGGCAGCGAGGCCGGTGAACACGCGTGTGCGAGGTGAACACGCGTGTGCGAGCGGCGCACGCGTGTGCCGGGGCAGGTGGCGCGCGCGCGCACGCGGGAGCCGTGGGTGCAGCCAGGCTCGCCGGGGCGTGCACGCGGCCCCGGCGCACGTGTGCGTCCTGCGTACACGTATGTCGTGCACGCAGGCGTGTGCCCTGGGGACACACGTGTGCACTTGCATGTTGTGTGCACAACTGTGTGGGGGCGTGCACACGTGTGACCCATGCACACGGACACGTGTGGGTGCATGTTTGCTGTGTGCACGTGTGTCCCATGCACAGACACATGTCGGCGCACACACATGTCCCAAGCGCACACGCGTACCCCATGCACACAAACACGTGTGGGTGTGCGTTTGCTGTGTGCACACGTGTGCCCCATGCACACAGACACATGTCGGCGCACACACGTGTCCCAAGCACACACGTGTACCCCCCCCACAGACACATGTGTGGGTGCACACACGTCCCATGCGCACGTGTGCCCTGTGCACACGGACACGTGTGGGCGCACACGCATGCTGCATGCACACACGTGCCCCAGGCACACGGACACACATGTGGGTGCACACACATATGCCGTGCACACACACGTGCCCCATGCATGTGAACATGTGTGTGCACACGTGTTGGTACATACGTGTGCCCCTAGCGCATAGCCACACGCATGGGTGTGCACACGTAACCCCCGTGCACACGCGTGCCCCCCCCACAGACACACGTGTGGCTGCGCACACGCGTGTCCCGCACACATGGATACACATGTGGGCGCACATACGTGTCCCATGCGCACACATGCGTCCTATGCACACGGACACACACGTGGGTGCCCACGCATGTCCCGCGCGCACACGCGTGTGCCGCGCGCCCGAACACGCCCCGTTTCCGTGCCGCGCAGGGGAAGGGGGAGGGGAAGCGCCCCCGGACGCCTGGGCCCCTCGCGGGCGGCCGCTCACCGCTGCCGGATGATGTCCAGCCCCTCGCCGAGCTCCAGGTGCCCCTTGGGCTTGAAGTCGAACTCTGCGGGGACGCGGATTGGGGGGGGGTTCGGAGCCTTCCTCGCCCCGGGGACCTTCCTCTTCCTCCTCTTCACCTGCCCCTGAGCCTTCCTCACCCCCGGGGAACCCTCTTCCTCCTCCTCTTCACATCCCTCCTCGAGTCTTCTTCATCCTCAAGGATTCCTCCTCCTTCTCCTCCTCCTCTTCACCCCCCCCCTTGAGCCTTCCTCACCCCTGAAGGATCCTCCTCTTCCTCCTCCTCTTCACCTCCCACCAGGAGCCTTCTTCACCCCTGAGGGACCCTCCTCCTCTTCGCCCCCCCACTTGGAGCCTTCCTCACTCCGGAGCTCCCTCCTCCTCCTCTTCACACCCCCCTGAGTCTTCCTCACCCCTGAGGGATCCTCCTCCTCTTCCTCCTCCTCTTCACCTCCCACCAGGAACCTTCTTCACCGTGAGGCTCCCTCCTCCTCTTCTTCACCCCCCACCTTGAACCTTCCTCACCGCCAAGGGATCCTCCTCTTCCTCCTCCTCTTCACCCCTCCCGAGCCTTCCTCACCCCTGAGGGATCCTCCTCCTCTTCCTCCTCCTCTCCGCCCCCCCCACCTGGAGCCTTCCTCACCCTGGGGCTCCCTCCTCCTCCTCTTCACCCCCCCCCTGAGCCTTCCTCATCCCCGAGGGATCCTCCTCCTCTCTGCCCCCCCAGCAGGAGCCTTCCTCATCCTGGGGCTCCCTCCTCCTCCTCTTCACCCCCCCCTTGAGCCTTCCTCATCCCCGAGGGATCCTCCTCCTCTCTGCCCCCCAGCAGGAGCCTTCCTCATCCTGGGGCTCCCTCCTCCTCCTCTTCACCCCCTCCTTGAGCCTTCCTCATCCCCGAGGGATCCTCCTCCTCTCTGCCCCCCAGCAGGAGCCTTCCTCATCCTGGGGCTCCCTCCTCCTCCTCTTCACCCCCCCCCTTGAGCCTTCCTCATCCCCGAGGGATCCTCCTCCTCTCTGCCCCCCCAGCAGGAGCCTTCCTCATCCTGGGGCTCCCTCCTCCTCCTCTTCACCCCCCCCTTGAGCCTTCCTCATCCCCGAGGGATCCTCCTCCTCTCTGCCCCCCAGCAGGAGCCTTCCTCATCCTGGGGCTCCCTCCTCCTCCTCTTCACCCCCCCCCTTGAGCCTTCCTCATCCCCGAGGGATCCTCCTCCTCTCTGCCCCCCCAGCAGGAGCCTTCCTCATCCTGGGGCTCCCTCCTCCTCCTCTTCACCCCCCCCTTGAGCCTTCCTCATCCCCGAGGGATCCTCCTCCTCTCTGCCCCCCCAGCAGGAGCCTTCCTCATCCTGGGGCTCCCTCCTCCTCCTCTTCACCCCCCCCTTGAGCCTTCCTCATCCCCGAGGGATCCTCCTCCTCTCTGCCCCCCAGCAGGAGCCTTCCTCCCCCCGGGGCTCCCTCCTCCTGCCCCCCCCCGCTCCCCTCCTCGCACCCCAACGCCAACCCCAGCCCCGCTCACTGCAGGGAAACTGAGGCACGGCACCCATGACGCCCATCCCCCCCCCCCCCAAAAAAACCAAAAGGGACCCAGGCGTCCGGGCGGCGCGGCACCTACGCGGCTTCTCCCCCACCACCTCCAGCACGCGGGCCTGGCTCTCGTCGCCGAGGGGCTGCAGAAGGGGGGGGGACGTCAGCGGGGGGGGGGGGGGGGGTCGGGGGTTGGGGGAGGGGGTCGGGCACCCCCAGCCCCCCCACCCCGGGGTGGGGTCGTCCCCGTCCCCGTCCCCGTCCCCCCCCCCGCGCTCACCGCCTGCGGGTGGCTGCGGTTGGGCAGCCGCAGCGCCCGGAGGAAGAAGCGCCGCTCGAGGGCGGCGGCGGCGGGCAGCAGCTCGCGCAGGCGCAGGCGCAGGCGGCGGCCCCGCGCCCGCAGCGCCCCGTGCTCCGGCAGCTGCGGGGGGGGGACGCGCGGGGCCGCTCGGTGACGTCGCCGCGGCGGGCGGGGGGGACAGTCCCCGTCCTGTCCCCCCACCGCCACCGCCACCGCCACCTCCGGTCCTTACCGCCTTCGCCGCCTCCTCGGTGTGAGCTGCCTGCGGGGAGGAGGAGGAGGAGCGGGGTGGGTGTGGGGGGACACGGGGACACGAGGGGGACATGGGGACACAAGGGGGGACACGGAGACACAAAGGGGACACGGAGGACACGAGGGGCATGGGGACATGAAGAGGGACATGGGGACACAAAGGGGACACAAGGGACACAAAGGGGACACGGGGGACATAAGGGTGGATATGGGGGGACACGGGGGCGTGGGAATATGAGGGGGCACAGCGGGACACGGAGACACGAGGGGGACTTGAGAGGGGACATGGGGGGACATGGGGACACGAGGGGGACTTGAGAAGGGACATGGGGACACGAGGGGGACACGAGGGGGACACGGGGGATGTGGGGATGTGAGGGGGGACATGGGGACACGAGGGGGACATGAGGGATGTGGGGACGTGAGGGGGGACACGGGGACATGAAGAGGGACATGGGGACACAAAGTGGACACGGGGGACATAAGGGTGGATATGGGGGGACACGGGGGTGTGGGAATATGAGGGGGCACGGGGGGACATGGGGACACGAGGGGGGACATGGAGGAGACACGGGGGGATGTGAAGGGCCCTGGGGGGACACGAGGGGGCACAGAGGGGACACAGGGGGTCCCAGGGGGATGCAAAGGGTCCTGGGGGACATGAGAGGACACAGAGGGGACATGGAGGGAACACTAGGGGACACGGGGGGTGTCTCAGGGGGATGCGAAGGGTCCTGCGGGGGACACGAGGGGACACAGGGGGGATGTGAAGGGTCCTGGGGGGCACGAGGGGACACAGAAGTGACATGGAGAGAACACAAGGGGACACGGGGGGGTCTCAGGGGGATGTGAAGGGCCCTAGAGGGACATGAGGGAACACAGAGGGGACACAGAGGGGTGTCAGGGGACACGGGGAGGACACAGAGGGGACGGGGGGGATGCAAAGGGTCCTGGGGGGACACAGGGGGACACGGGGAGGACACAGAGGGGACGGGGGGGATGCAAAGGGTCCTGGGGGGACACAGGGGGACACGGAGGGGACATGGGGGGATGTCAGGAGACACGGGGGGGGACACGGAGGGACACAGGGGGATGCAAAGGGTCCTGGGGGACACGAGGGGACACGGGGGGGGACACACGGGGGGGTCCCGCTCACCAGCAGGGCCTTGACGCGCAGGGCGACCTGGACCTTCTCGGCCTCCAGGTGGGCAATGGCCTCCTGCACCTCCCCCAGCCGCTCCCAGGTGTCCAGCTGGGGGCGGGGCTGGGCTGGGGGCTGGGCTGGGGCACAGGCCCCACCCACCTCCTGAGGCCCCACCCCTCCCCATAAACCCCACCCCATTCCTTTAGGCCCTGCCCCTTCCCTGCAGGTCCCGCCCTCTCTGCCAGGCCCACCCAATCCCCACAGCCCCAGTAAGCCCCGCCTCTTCCAGCCTCAGCCTTGCCCATAAGCCCCGCCCCTGCTCCTCAGGCTCTACTAACAGGCCCCGCCCCCTCTCTTCCACCCTGCCCCAAGCCCCGCCCCCTCCCCGTAGCCCCCTCGACAAGCCCTATCCCCTCCCTTTGGCCTCCTCTCTTTAGGCTCCGCCCCATCCACAAGCCCCGCCTCCCTTTTCCACCTGCCCAAGCCCCACCCCTCCCAGTAGGCCCCGCCCCTTCCCTCCACTATTGACAAGCCCCACCCGTGACTTTAGGCCTACTGACTCAGGCCCCGCCCCTGCTTTGACCCCGCCCACCAACACCACGCCCCCATTCCAACCCCACCCACCCCAAGCTGCTCCCCCCACCCAGCCTCAAGTCGCACCACTTCTCCAGCCCCGCCCCCTCCGCTCCGACCCCGCCCACCCCCAAGCCGCGCCCCCTCGCTCCGGCCCCGCCCCCCGGCGCGGCCCCGCCCCGCTCACGACGTCACGCAGGTCGTCCGGCCCCAGCGGGCCCTTGCGCTGCTCCAGGTCCCGCGCGGCCTCCTCGGCGCGCGCCGCCAGCGCCGCCATGTCCAGCCGCGGCCGCCCGATGATGCCCTCGCGCACCTGCTCGTACAGCCGGCTCCGCCCCACGGGCTCGGCCCCGCCCACGTCCCCGGCCCCCGGCCCGGTCGTGGTCCCGGTCGCAGCTCCGCTCCCCACCGCGCGGCACCCGCGCGCCGCCGCCACCGCTCTCCGCGCCGCCGCCAGAGCCCTGGGCGCCGCCATCTTGGGCGCCGGCGCGGAAGTGCCTCGCGCCGCGTGCCGGAAGGGGCGTGGCGAAGAACGGCCACGCCCCCTCGCCGCGCTGGGAGCGCCTTGGCCACGCCCCCTGCCCCGGCGCGCCGGCACCCCCCCGCCCCTCCCCAAACAGCACCCAGCACCGCCCCCCACCCCCAAAACGGCACCCAGCACCCCCAAAACGGCACCCACCATCCCCCCCCGGCACCCAGTGCCGACCCCGCCCCTAAAACGGCACCCAGTGCTGCCCCCCCGCACCCCAAATGGCACCCACGACCCTCCCCCGGCACCCAGCACTGCCCCCCATCCCCAAAGCAGCACCCGCTGCCCCCACCGGTACCCAGCACCACCCCCCAGTACCCAAAATGGCACCTACAACACTCCCCCCACCCCAGCCCCCAGTGCCACCCTGTGCCCCCAAAACAGCACCCACCACACCCCCCCGGCACTCAACACTGTCCCCCCCAGCACCCAGTCTCTCCCCAAACCCTGTATGGCACCCAGTGCTACTTTCCAGCACCAAATACAGCACCCTCAGCCCCCCCCAACCAGCACTGTACCCACACACAGCACCCACAGCCCCTCATCACTGCCTCCCGCACCCAAAGACCCCCCAGCACCCAACATGACACCCACAGCCCCTCCCCAGCTCCTGCTACCTGCCAGCCATCACTGTCCCCCTTGAACCCACACCCCTGTCTCCACCCCCCCACCCTTCACAGCTCCCCCTGCACCCATTAACCCCCCACACACATCCCCCTCCGCGCACCCCCAACAGAGCCAGGAGACCCTCCTCAAGCACAGTCCACAGCATCGCTTGCGCAGCGACGGGCTTTAATGGCGAGGGGGAAACAAAGAATAGAAGTCCTTGGGGCACCCGCGACAGCGAAGGGCGCCGCGACACGTCCCCCCCGTGGCGCGAAGCTCCCCGCTCTTCCTCCTCCTCCTCCGCCACCGGCCGCTCGCTACTTCTTCTTCTGGACATGGGCGCAGTCGTATTTGCCCCGCACGATGGTGAGCTTCACGCCAGGCAAGTCCTGGGTGCGGCCGCCCTGCACCAGCACGATGTGGTGCTCCTGCAGGTTGTGGCCCTCGCCGGGCACGAAGCAGATGACCTCCTTGCCGTTGCTCAGGCGCACCCGCACGCACTTCCTGTTGGCCGAGTTGGGCTTCTTGGGCTTGCGGATGAGGTTCTTGATGACGACGCCCTTGAGCTGGGGGCGGCCGAAAGTGGCGCCCAGCTTGGGAGGAGGCGGCTTGGGCCGGCCCTGCCGGTGCATCTGGTTCAGGGTGGCCATGGCGCGGCCGGGCTGCGGGTTGGGGGGCTCGGGCCGCCCCAAGGGTGCGGGGCCACGAGGGAGCAGCGCGCTGAGGCCTGCGGAAGACCGGGGGGGGCGGTCAGCGGCCCCCCGGGATATGATTCCCTGGGATACGACCCTCCCCCGGGGGCGACCCGAGGCCCCCCCCCCTCAGTATACGCACCCCAGCCCCGAAGCGAGGCCACGGTCCTCAGCAGAGCGCTGCCCGCCATCTTACAGGCCGACAGCACCGGCAAGCGGCGGGGCCTGAAGGAAGAAAGGCACCGTTAGCACCGCCGGGAGGGCCGGGGAAGGGGGGGAGGAAAGCAGTCGTGCCCGCCCGCCCCGCCCCGACCCCGCCGGGAACACGCTCGCCCCGCGGCCGGGGAGCAAAACGGCCCCGCCGCCTCCTTGCCCACCTTACACCGCCGCCATTTTAGCCCCCAACTCCCGCCTCCTTCCTTGCTCCGCCACCGTCGCGCTCCCATTAGCCAGCAGAAACGCCGCTCTCTCTCACCCCGTTCTCCGATTGGCTACAACAGTCCTCCGTCCCCCTCTGATTGGTGCCGGCTATAAAGAGGTACCACCCTCGCCTCTTGATTGGCCACATTGCCGCCCTACGGCTGCGCAGCAGGTCCAAAAGACTCTCATACTTCCGCGAAAGGGGGGTATTGCTATGGCAACCATCCCAGCAACGTTTTGGGGGGCCCCAGGACCCCCCAGCGGCCCTGGAGGTGCCCGGGGGGAGGGAATTGGGGGTGCTGGGACCTGCTGGACTTCCGCTAAGGTGCCTTATCTTGCTACAAGGCAGCCAGGGACATGGGTGTGCGGCCACACGTGTGCACACGTGTGTGCATACACATGTGCTTCCATGTACACCCACATGCGTGTACACCCATGTGTTTCATGCACACCCAGTCACGCACACACCCACCTACACACTGCAACACACATGGCTGCACCCCCCCCACACACATGCCAACACACGTGTGCACACGCATGTGCGCACCCCCCCCACACTCTCCTCCCCGGATCCCTCCATTAGGGAAGGAGGCGCCGAGCTCGGACCCCCGGTGCCCACCTGGATCGGAAGGAGGCTGCGGCGCTGGGGCTAGTGGGCAGCGGAGGGCAGCGAGGGGGGCGCGGGGCAGCCGCCAGCCCCCCGGTCCTGCGCCGGGCCGAGCCGCACCACCACGGCCGAGTGGGTGACACGAGCGCCGTAGTGGCCGGCCCAGAACTGCGTGTCCTTGCCCCGGTGGCAGAAGTGGACGTAGCGGACGCCGGGGCCGTAGCAGCGGAAGACGTGCGAGACCTGGCCGGGGAGGGAGAGAAAGCCGCCGTTGAGCAGGGGGGTCGGAGCGCCCTCGTGCCTCAGTTTCCCCACGAGCCTTCGGCATCTCCCACAGGGGGGCCGAGCCGCCGGTTGCGGTTTTGGGGCGGCGGCGCTCACCTGCCGGTACTGCTGGTCGTTCCACTGCTCCACGGGCTCGGGCCGGGCCTCGAAGGAGGCGAGGACGGCATGGCAGTCGGCGGCCAGGAGCCGGACGTGGAGGGAGTACTCACAGCCACAGTCCTCCCGGGCGCCCCACCTGCGGCCGGCGGAGAGCGGCTCGAGGGTGGCCCCCAGTGCCGCCGGAGCCCCCGCGCAGGACCGGACCGGGCTTCCTCCCGGCCCGGCTTCCAGCCCGCTCACCAGTCGGAGACGTGGATCTTGGGCTGGTGGATGTCGAGCAGTTCCTCCCAGAGCCCTTCCGCCAGCAGGTCGATGAGCTGGGATTTACTGCACCAGCTGCACCGGGGGGGGGGGCAGAAAATCACACGTGCGGCCGCCGCCGCTGGGGCACCCCGAGGCGTGGGGCACCCCGAGGCGTGGGGCAAGCAGAGCCGGGAGGGAAACCGAGTCCCGGCGCCGCCGACTCACCCGAAAGAGGAGACAAAGCAAGTCTGGGCCGGGGCGCCCTCGAGCGGGCGCCGGTTCTCCTCTATCGCCCACCCGTTGCCGCCGCTCCGGACCCTCCAGTGGGTGAATTTCTCTGCGGGGAGGGCAGGGAGGTGGGTGCCGGGGAGCGGCTGGCGGGTGCCGCTGCGCGCCCACCCGCCCGCCGGCTCCTTACCCGCGCCGCAGGGGTTGCGGAGGAGGTTGCGGCCCAAGGGCCGCAGCACGCAGAGACGGGCCCAGGCGGCGGGCGGCAGAGGGCCGAGGCGGGCGGCCTCGAGGCAGGCGGCGCAGCCGGCCCGCTCCAGCTGCAGCCGCCACACCGTGGGGCCGTCCACCACGGCCTGCCAGCGCCGGCACACCAGGCGGCAGCGGGTGGCCAGCGTCCGCGCTGGCACCCAACTCAGGATCAGCACCAGCACCTCGTCCGGCACCGGGTTCAAGTCGAGGAGGCAGGGCCCGGCGTCGGCTTGGCTCAGCTCCCGGCTCGCCGCCTGCCCCATGGCTCGCCGTCGGCATCACGCCATGCTGGGCCGGGGGCCGGTGCCTGCAGGGCAGCGAGGGGGGACGGACACACGATACACGGGAAGGTTTTGAGGCTGCGGGACCCAGGCGTCCGGGACTCACTTCCTCCTCCAAGCCGCTAGCCCTGCACCTCGATCATGGCCGGAAAGGGAGCCAGGAGTCCGGCATTCCCATGAAACCACCCCTTCCCCCCCCCCCGTACATACACACCACTAGCTGCCCTATGCAGACCCTGGGAGCCTCTCCCTTGCTGCTGTTACCCCCCCCCAAGGGCCCAGGTGTTCTGACCCCCCCTCCGGTGACCCCTCCCAATGCAGCCCCCGACCCCCTCTGCTGCCACTCCCCCCAAAAAGGGACCCAGGCGTCCTAACCCCCCCGACCCATCCCAATACAGACCCTAGGAGACTCCCCCCACTGCTCCCCCCCCAAAAGGGACCTAGGCGTCCTGACCCCCCCCAATGCAGATTCCAGGAGCCCCCCCCCCCCACTGCCACCCATCTCCAGAGGGACCCAGGAGTCCTGACCCCCCCCGTGACCCCTCCCAATGCAGCCCCCAGGAGCCCCCCCCACCTCCAAAGGGACCCAGGCGTCCTGACCCCCCATGACCCCTCCCAATGCAGCCCCCAAGACCCCCCCTGAGGGAGTCTCCCCCCCTTTTACCCCCACCGTGGCCCCACCTGACCCACAGCGCCCTCACTGCCCAGCCAGCCCCGATCTCCATCTCTTCCCCCCACCCCCCACAACAGGCCGACAGCACTTCCGGGTTACGAACTGACGTCGCATCTCTACCGGATGACGTCAGCGCCCGCGCCGGTGACGCTACAGCAGGGCGGTGGCAACAGCACAGCACAACTCCTCCCACCCACCCCCAAAGGGGCGCGTCGGCTTTAAACCTGGCCGCGCCCCTCCTTTTTCCCCGCCTCCATGAGTCACGCGCGTCCTCCGCCAATCGCCGCGAGGCACGCCCCCTCCGGCGCCCCGTGAGTGGGCGGTGCCCTCAGAGCGACGGCAGCTCCCGCCTATCGCTGCGAGGGAGCGAGGAACGAGCGGGGAGCCGGGGCGAAGAGGCGGGGCATCCCTCCCCCTTCTGCCCCGCCCTCCGGAGGGGCGGTGCTCGTTGCCGGGGGAACGGAGGCGAGGGAGGGGAGGGGCGGGGCGGGTGCCCGGATGTGGCTCTTTCCTAACATGGCGGCGGCGGCGGCTGAGTGACCGGGCGGGAGAGCGAGTGCCGGCCCCGCCCCTCGGGCAGCGCTAGGGGTGAGCTGGGGGGCTGAGGGGAGGCTGAGAGAAAGGGGAAGATGGGGGGCTGGGGGGAGGTGGGAGAAGGGGGAAGTGGGGGTGCTGAGGGGGAGATGGGGGGCTGAGAGAAAGGGGGAGGTGGGGGGCTGAGGGGGAGATGGGGGGCTGGGGGGGGAGGCTGAGAGAAAGGGGGGTGCTGAGGGGAAGATGGAGGGTGTGGGGGCCTGAGGGGAGTCTCAGAGAAGGGGGGAGGTGGGGGGCCGATAGGGAGATACAGGGCTGAGGGAGGAGTGGAGGAGGTGGGGGTGTTCTGGGGGGCTGAGAAGAAGCTGAGAGAAAGGGGGAGCTGGAGGGCTGAGGGGGAGATGGGGGGCTGGGGGACATGGAGGTGTTTTGGGGGGTTGAGAAGAAGCTGAGAGAAAGGGGGAGATGGAGGGCTGGGGGGAGGTGAGGGGCTGGAGGAGGTGGAAGGTATGTTGGGGGCCGGGGGGGCAGCTAAAAGGAAGGAGGAGAGGGAGGATGAGGGGATGCTGAGAGAAAGGGAGCTGAGGGGGAGAGGGGTTTGAGGGGCTGGAGGGGAGATGGAGGGCTGGGGGAAAAGGGAAGATGGGGCTGAGGGGATTTGGGGGAGCTGAAGGGAAGCTGAGGGAAAGGAGGAGATGGGTGGGGGGCTGAGAGGGAGATGGGTGGTGCAAGGGAGAGATGGAGGGGGAGATGGGGGGTTTGGGGAGCTGCGGGGGAGATGACGGTGCAGGAGGCTATGGGGAGCTGAGCAGAGGCTGAGTGGAAAGGGGAGATGGAGCTATGGGGAAAGGGGGTGCCGAGGGGGAAGACGAGTGGTTCAGGGGTTGCTGCGGAGAGGGGGGGAGCCTGGGTGTGAGGGGCCCCAAAAGGAAGGGGGAGACAAGGTGCGAAGGGTTGAGGCTCTGATGAAAGGGGGTAGGAAACAAGGGGAAGAGGGTGCAGGAGAAGAGGAGAATGGGGATGCCAAAGTGGTGGAAAAACCCTGGAGAAGGATTTGGGGCCTGACTGAATCCTCAGGGTTGTGGGAGCGAGAGGGCTGGAGGCCGGGGAGGGAGGAAGGAAGCCTCCAGAGGGGGCAAACGAGGACCGGGTGAATGCAGGTGTGTCAGAGCCCATGTGCAGGGAAGTCCTGGCTGGAACAGAGTGATCGGGGTGTGCAGGAGGCCCAAGATTTTGAGGAGAAGCAGAAGGGATGTTTGCAACAGGTGGGGAGAGTGAGGGAAAGGGTGGAGAGCAGGCTTCTGCCCTCCTCCGAGCCCTAAAAATAGCCGGAATTGTGGGTTATAAGGCATTTGCTGGGGATCTTAAGATCCACAGGCAGCGTGCCTGACCTGGCCGCGTAAGGGGCCTTACGGAAATCTCTTGTTCTCACGCAGCATCTCTTCGCCTGAGGCTCCCGGCATGCCTAGCTGACTTGGATAAGAATTTTCACCTCCTCACAGGTAGGAAAACGGGGACAAAATTTGCCCACCGGGCTGCGGATCAGTCGGCAAAGCTGAGAGTTCAGCCCGGGAGTCCTTTTTCCCCATGGCTCCCTCTCTAATTGCCACGTACCGCTTTTCAGAAGTGCTTATTCTGCATGTGCGCTTGGGGCGCATTGTGTTTAATATAAATGGAAAGACCCTGCGTCGGGTTTTGGGGCGGCCAAGGAAAATAAGGCTGAGAAAGCAAATGCTGCTCTTTGTCTTGTAAAAACGTATCTAACTCTCTTCGCCTTCCCCAAACATAGGTCAGAAGTGAGGGAGGAAAATCGGGGAAAGCACGATTGTTGTCACCGCTAGTTTCACGTGCGATGGTTTTTCTGTAAGAACTTGTCAGAGCCCTCCTGGGCGCTCTGGGACATAGAAATGCAAGTTAAGTTGTTTTTTTTTTTTTTTCCCCGTGTGTTTGGTAACAGCGCTGTCAGTAGCTGTGTTTGGGAGCAGATGTCTCTTGTTCTAGTGCTTCAATTAGCCGGAGTGGAAATGCTGCTAATTGCTAGTAAGTGGAATGGGAGCATAAATTAAAAGCGGAGCAAGACTTAGCTTGTGAACACTGCAGATGCTGATATTTTTTCCAAATAAAAATAACTGCGTGTTTTATCGGTACCCAGGGGTCACAAAATTGGGCTCAGAGGAGGGCGACCGTTCCTCTCGTGGTGCGCTGATCAGCACGCGCAGGCTCGGGTGTTTCTGATGACCCAGTTGCTTCCCATGATGACCCGGGAAACCCGGTTTTCGTCTATTTTTGTTCTTAGTGCTTTGCTTTTTCATATGTTCATCAGTGTTTACAGGGCGGCTCTCTTCCCGGTGTCTAGGTGATTTAATGGTCGAGTTGAATCGCAGAGAACTCTGGGGCTAGATTTTTCTAACATCTCGTGCCACTTTGGGCTGGATGTTCAGAGGAGGCGAGATGTAAATTGTACAGGAGCTGGGATGCCTCAGTGCTGCTAAATCCTATGTCTCACACTGGGTGTCCCTTGAAAACAAGGTTTTGCCACAGTTTGGCCTATCAGGAGCAGATAAAGGATTAAAAAAAGGATAATAAAGCGTCCTCTGCTCCACAGTGCTCCTCTTCGAGTAAACACGGGGCTCACGATGCTGCTCTGAGCCTCGCGCTAGCAGACGCTCTGCTCTCTACCTCCCTGCGGCAGAGACGGTGCCAGCGGCTCCTGGGAAAGTTTTGCCGTCCCACGGTACCGCTTTCGCTAGGGACGGAAAATCGGCGGGCAGCAGCGCAGGCGGCGCCTGCCAAATGCGGCTGTAGTTCTTAGCTGCGGATTTATTCACTTGCATAACTCGTTTCCCTGTGCCCACCAGCCGGTTCGCTGGGCTGAATTTCCCCGGAGCTGGAGATGAGGCTGTGGGGCATCTTGCGCTGCGTTCGCTGCATTATTTCGCATCAAGGATAACGCTTCGTTGAAGCAGAGCTGTAGAATAAAACCAGAAAAATTCCAGGATTACTTTTTAGCTACGTTTTTTTGTGGTAAATCAGTCCGTTTTGCAACAATTAACTGGGCGTGTTACAGGGCTGCAAATTGGTGCCGACAGCATCCTACACAATGGGCTTGTAAATATCTGCAAATCAGATTTATTGAAAATACCCAGCTGCGGAGCGGGGCTTTAGGGAGGATACAGCTAACCTTAGGAGAGCTGAAAGGGGGGAAAAAGAAAAAAAGAAAAAAAGCTTTTTAAATAAAGCCCCAAACAAAGTTTGAATAGTAGCCAAAGAATTGGCTGCTTGCTGCCAGTAAAAACATTAACTAATCCTGGCAGCCTTTTAAGGAAAGTATCTTTCTTTCTGGTTAAGAAATAAACCTGTTAGATTTATTTATTGTCTCCTGCACAGGTTGAGGGAGGCTTTCTGGAAATCACGTCTAAATTCCGCATAGGAATACGTGGAACACTGCGCATAGTGAAGCTGTAATGTGGGACTGTGTCAATCTGCGGCCAACATCACTCGTATTCCGGTAAATGTTTCTGACCTGTAACTCGTCAGAAAGTTCACTCGGAAAAACCTCCTTGGCTTGCTGATCAGGTACCACCCTCGCATTCGCAAATGAAGATAATTAGCTAGAAAATATTTCGGTGCTGAAATAATCACAAAACTTTCCGGGATAGATACTGGTGAGATAACGATCGCCGTCCACTCGGGTTACGTTTTACCTCTGTTCCGTGGAAACGTACGCGCTGCTCCCTTTCCTCTGTGGTGTTCCGACTTCCCAGATGTTTTCCAGATACCAGTTATCTTTGTTTGGTGATATTTATTTTGCTAACACTTATCAAATCTGCCAGAAGGAAGCTGTATCTATGGAAAATAAAAAAGTCACGGGGTTTTACTCCGGACCCCTTGGTGCGCTTTGCGCCGCCTCCAGTTTAGAAGTCGGAGATTGTTTGCTGACTTCTCGCTTGATGCTCTCCGCCTCGCTGAGGATGACTTTTGGGGATATTATTGGCGTTTTAAAATACACAATGGAACTAGGTTGAAACAGGTTCCACCGGTAGGATGCACCTAAGTCTTTGCTAGACCAGCGGGCTCTTCCCATGCCGTGCAGCTTCTCTCTCTCTCTCTCTCTGCGGACGGGCAGCGGGATCAGGTTGCCTCTTAACATCCTCCCGCTGCTGCTTTTCTTTCGAGGGGGAGTTTTATTTTAACTAGTGGCGCTGCAGGCTGCTGGACAGGGAGTGTCTCGCCACTCCTTGTCCGCGTGCGGAGCAGGAAAGTCCGAACCCACCCAGGCGCCGAGACAAATGCATCTATTTGTTTTGATTATCGACTAGTAAAAAGGGGGGAAGAAAAGCGTACACACGTCTCCGTAGCTCAGCGTGCGGCGACTGTAACGGTCAGCGGGAGAAGGGCTCCGCCAGCCGCCTGTGGAAAAAGGCTCTTTTCACGAGCTACCTCGCTCCCTTCCCCGGCCCCCCTCCTTTCGGCATACCTGGACGTTTGCCACGTTCAGGCTGGTTTTGACAGCGTAGCAAGCAAGTCGCAGGGTCTTTTTTTGCAGAGAGCGCCCTGGAGCAGACGGCGCGCGTACCTCTGCCGACTTCAGCTTTGGCAGACCAGCCCGGGGTGAAAGGTTTTTGCGTCTCAGGGCTTTTCTTCAATTCTGGATCCCTGGCTGGGTAAGAGCTAATTCCTTTCCTTCTCCCAGCTGCTGGCGTCTTACCTCCGCCCTTTGGCGGACGTTTTGCAGAGCAATAGCTCTCAAACGCTTCTGGTCCGCGACTGCCCTTCTGCAGCGGGCAACTCGTGGGTCTCCCGGTACCGGTTGTGGTAGCAGTTATCGTTATATTGCATTTTATTTCTTGCATTTCTGTCCTGACGTGCTGGAAATCGGCGCGGCCTGGAGCCTGGGACGGCGTTTGGGCTGGGCCGCTCTCCCTCGATGAAGCGATCGCCGCGGTCGTGTCCGGCGCCACGGGCCTGCCCGGCTGCTGGCGTCGGCTCTCGGGCGGCGAGTCCTGTTGCAACCTGAACTTTCCTTGTGGTCTGACGTCCCCGGGTGGGAGCAGCCACCCGGGAACTCCCGCTCGCTGTGTGGGGAGCGGGGGGAAGCGATCGGAAGCAAAACGTGCTCAACTTTGGCAAGAATGGGGTCTAGAAGGTGGCAGGACCGGCGCAGGGTTACGTAACGCGCTCCTGACGCTCTTCCTTTGATTTGGGGTGGCAGCCTTGATTCCTTGGTACCTGGCTTTTCCGATGAATAATGTACGAACTTGTGGGCAGTTGGCAGAGGAGGAAAAGGGGGTGGGAGGGAAGGAAGTGTATTTTTACATCACGGTCGGTGGTTGCAGCTGATGCAGAGCCTTCCACCGCTAATTTTGCGCTCCCGGAGAACGAGCAGTTCTCTTTGAACGTCTCCGCGCGGGAGAAGCCGACAGTATGTGCAGCATACGGATGGGCCCGTTCCCTGAGGTCACGTCTTTCCCCCAGCCCGCAGCTGCGGGATATTTTCGTGGAAAGCGGGAGGGCGGGTGGCTTTCCTCTCCACGCTTTCTGCCCCGTTCCGGAGGAATTTCCTGACCCTACTGTACAGTTTGACTTCCTATTCCAGGCTCGTTCTTTCCCGCAGATTCGTGGCCAGCCTGCCTGGAGAAGGAGGAGTTGCACTTGGATCCCTCCGAACTGCCTGTTGCCCCGACCCTGCCGTTTTGTCCGTGTGCCGCTCTGCAGGGAACCGCTTCGGTTTCTTTTTTCCGGATTCCTTGCTTCACCTGCTTAGCCAGGAGCTGATTTTTTTTTTTTTTGTCCCATCTTTAAAAGCAACAAAGTAAAACTTCCCCCCGAGACGGGCAGTCTGCAGGTATCCTTCATCTCGTGGGATTAGGCTTGCGCCCGACTGTGAACGGAGCAAGCGGCTTTAAAAATTACACATCCCGGATGTCCCCGGCCAGCCCTGCTCGCCCGAATGCCCGACGTCGCCCCGCTCGCGATCCCGGGCGCGGCTGGGATTCCGGTTAAGGGCAGCGCTCGGGTCCTGTCTCAGCCCAGCGTTGCAGGGAAGATGAGCTGTCTCTTCCCAAAAAAAAAACAGAAGGGCTGAGTCAGCTTGGCTGGAGCTGGATGCCTGGTTCCGGGATGTTTTCCTTGGGAGGCAGGCTGCAATAATTAATGCCCCAAACGAGGCGCTAATGTCCGATCCCCTGGAAGCAGGGGGGCTGCAGTTTGGGGGAGGTTGCGTTAACGGATTTCGTTCCCCTGCCGAGGGCTCGTTTCCTCACCAGAGAGCTGATGTGGTGGTGTTTCCACGCTGGGATTTGGGGCAGATCCCTCGCTGCCGCCGCCGAGTTAAGCGCGGTGGTTGTTCCCTCCGCGGGGGAAGCGGTAGCCGACAGCCGCTTGCTTCGGGGCCGCAGCCTCATCGCTAGCAGCGCTCGGACCGTCCGTGCTGCCCAGGAGGAAGGACGGTTTTTCCCCAGAAGTCTTCCCCGGCTCCGGGAGAAATCCCAGGGACCTTCTGCAGCTTCTATGCAGCCTAATTACAGCGGCATCGCTTTTATTTAATAAAAGCTGATGTCTCTGGAGCTTAGCAGAGGAAGGGAGGGATATTTGCCGTATGCGGTAGGAACTGAGCCGTGGCAGGTTTAGTGTTTCAAAGTCAGCTTTACTCGGCGCAGGTGCAGCTCGCGTTTCAAAACAGGTTTCCCAGCCGGTGCGACGTATCCTGAAGGATTTGCTGTTTTCTTAGATTTTTTGGTTTTTTTTAAGTGGAAGCCGCATGCTTTCCCCAGGCTTAATAGAAATTACCCGTTCCAGAGAGCGGAGTGCTTTGAGACTAAAGTGATGGTTTCTTAGCCCAAATAATCCCGACGAGCCGATTCCTCCGACAGGCCTGGTGAAGCCGGCTCATCTGTTAGCTGAGCTCAGGCTGCTGTGCCAACATTTTAGGCGTTACAGGCTTCGGGATGACTCTTTGTGTGTGTTGTGTTGTTGTTTTTTAAGGTGGGGGGGGGATAAAAATCGGTCTGTTGTTGCCATTCAGCAACCTCCGTGCTCTTGACGCAGCTTTGACCTGAATCCTTCAAAGCTTCTCCAAACTAAATAATTCAGCGTACGAGCGGGCGCTGCTAGTTCAGTTTTCAGGAGTTTGTGCCGGCGGAGGAGCGGGAGGCGCTCAGTGTTGCAGGATCCTCCCTTCCTCGAGAAGGCAAGCCGCGACGTGCTCGTGGCAGCGGCCTGGCGGCACCGAGCTCGGTAGGAAGGACCTTCGTGAAGACCGGTTCTCCCCGGGGCAGCCGGGACTGTGCCGTCCGTGCCGGGGGCAGAGCAGCGTTCCTGGGACTGATTTCTAGAGCCGTTTGCTCCTCCGAAGGCGGAGGCGATTCGTATACGCCGGTGCCTTTCGTTAAGAGCTCGAAAGAGGCGGTGACAGGCCTTTGGCGGCCGGACAAAGAGATGTTTAAATAATGACTATTTTCTCTAATAAAGTTGGATGTCATGAAAATGTAATTCCTTTGAACCGTGCTTGCTCCGCTCTCCCTTCCCCACGCCGTGCGCTTGCACGGTGCAAATGAGCTATAATTTTTGTAAATGATGTAAGGGGCTAATTAAAGGTTTTACTGGGCTAATCAGCTTGCAGTTTAATTAGCACCGAATGGTAATCGCTTGCTGAAACGTAAATTGACTTCTCGGCTGCTGTCAGCCTGTGACAGTGTGTTTAACATCCCACCCGCTCCCGAGGAGCGCGGGGACGCCGTGCTTCCTTGTTCGCAGGGCCGCTTTGCCCGGAGTCGCTCCCGCGGAGCCGCGCGCCAGAGACCGCGAGCGTCTGTCGCGCCGGAGCTCGAAGCCGGGCGAGCGTGGGCATCTCTGCCCGACCTGCCAGATTGCAGCATTCGAGGACTCGCACGTAGGACGAGCTTTTTCCCTCGGGTAGGTAGTGACCGGAACGGGTTGTTGGCTGATTGCTCTCTTAACGAGTTTTGGCCGGAGCCCGAGCGGGTAGGTGTTGGTGTAAACACGCAGCCGCAGCTGTTCGTGGGCTGCCGCGAAAGGGAGACGAGCTCGGGCTCGGCTTTGCTATGGCGTTAACATGCAGCAGGCTCCGCTCTGGCAGCACGTTAGGTCATTAAAATCTCTCGGCCTGATGAGGGCTGAGCGTTAGGCAGCAGAGCACCTAGTTAGAGCTTTTATTTTAATGTCATCTGAGGCCGAGTCGGATGAAACCGAGTCAGCGGACTGCCTGGAAGAAACGGCTGTTAGTTTGCAGTGCTGGAAGCCCAATGTGCTAGACAAATGTGACTGTTTTCACTATTGCTAGTGCAGGTGCTTGGGAAAGGGACAAAACTTGACTAAAAGAGTTGGTTAAAAAAAATTCCAGCTTCCCAGAGGCTCGGGGTTCGTATTTAATTTGCTGGATTGCTCAGCACACGGCAGCGAAAGGAGCCCGTTCCCCCTTCTCTCACCTAACACATCAGGCAGCCGCTTCCTCCGCGCGCGTCTTCATCTAGCAGGTTGCGTTTTGTTTCTTTTTCTCTTATTTTTCCTGACCTGGTCTAAATAGCAAACTGCAGGAGAGAAACTTGGGAGCATCCCTGCCTCCCCTGCACGCAACTGGAAAGGTGGGAGCTGGCTCCGTACCAGCACCGTCGCCACCAGGCCTGAACAAAGTCAGTTGGTGCTAACGCTCCCGCCGGTGCACGTGCAGAGCGTGTTGTGCTGCGGAGGCTGAGTTTAGAGGGTGAGAACAGCCCAGCGGGTTAAAAAATCACCTTAAAATGAAAAACGCTGTTGGTGCAGCCACGTGTTTGGACCCTGGAGTTCGATCTCTCCGTGCCGGCCTGTAAAATGCAGAGAAACAGTGTCTGCTTTTCTTTCCGCTCCCCTCGAGAGGCCGTGCCGAGCTGCGTATGACCAGCTGGAAGCTGACGGAGCGTCGTCCTGGATGCATGTCTCGAAGCGCTCCTTGAAGTCACCTTGCGACACCGAAATCTCGTTGCCCTCCTGGCCTGGAGCGCGTGGAGCCCAGCGGCCGGGGTGAAAGCCGAGCTCTCCGAGCGCCTCTAATTAATGCGCTGTTTCGGCGGAATAACCGGAGATGCCCGTGCCAGTTCGCTCTCGCATTCCTTGCATGCCTCGCCGCTCCCCGGCCCCCCCGACCCTGCGATTTCTGTCTCGGTGGAAACCTCACGCCGCAAAAGCCGTGTTTCTGCGTTTCTAAGGGGTTTGGGCCGCCAAGTCCCCCGGTGAGGCAAAGCCGCGTCCCCCCCGGAGCCAGCGCCTGCGAAAGTGTGGGCGGTTTCGCCAGCTCGACCTCCTGACCCCTCCGCAATGGCACTTTGATCTGCAGGCTCTGCATACGGATAAGATTGTGTTCCCTGGCATCCGCGTAACCAGATACATCGGGCGAGGCCGAGCGTTTCCACCTCCTGGAAGTCCTGCTGTCACACAAGTTTCTCGCTGTCGTCGGCTGGCTCCCGAACGTGCCATTAAACAGGGGGGTTCCGCCTTTGCGGAGTACTCGGATTCCAACGGAGTGAACATTGGGCTCGCTGAGGCACGGTTCCCCTGCAAATTGGCAGGGGGGGAAGGTCCCCTAACGAGAAAAAATTAAGTGCTGCCTAATACTTCTTTGGCAAAAGGTTAGTGTAAAGGGGCCGAGTCATGAAGTTGCGTTAAAGACGGACTTGCATCAGTCGTGGGCTGCAAAACCACCTGGTCCTATAGGAAGGGAATATAAAGATATAGGTGCTTGGCTCTTGTGGCTCCCGTCTCCGAGCAGCTCAGTCATTAATGTAGTTATGGCTGGTCGTGGTCCCTGGAGTTGGTGCTATGAGGTGGGTTGAGATACACATATGTAATATATACGTATATGTGTGTACGTGTATGATCCCAGCCGGAGAGTCGTGTCTGCCACTGCTTCCCGTCCCTGCTCCCGTGCCTCCGAGTGGCACCCGTGAGCAGCGGCGCGGGTGGCATCCAGAAGAACCTCTCGAAGCTCGCCCCGCGCTGGGTCTGTGCCGATGGGCGGCTGGGGCTGGGATCGCTGTAATGAGGGATTTTAGCTCCGTTTGCGGCCGACAGCGCCCGGGGGAACCGCTGGAGGTGCGCGAGGAACAAGGTCCGTGGAGCGTCTCCATCTCATTAGCACCGAAGGGGAGGCCCTGGGTTTTGTGCTTGCCATCGCGTTGGTGGGTTTTTCTCCTCCCTGCAGCAAATACTTCAGCTGATGACAATGCTGTCGCCTTATAAAACCCCTCCGAGGTAACTCCTCCTTTTTCTTTTGCGAGGACGCTTGCGCAGAAGAGCTGCTGCGGTGGGAGATAAATTTAACAAACGCTCGCGTAGGCTCCTCTCCTGCGGAAGTCTCTGTCGCTATGCTTGTTGTGGATCTCCTGTTATCTTCCACCCCATCTCCTGAAGCTCCATAACTGTATTTTTCTAAAATCCAGTATTGCTGGTTCATGCCGGCAGTGGAAATGCGGTAACCCAGCCTTGATGTCCTCCTCCCGCTGCTGGAGGAGGTGGTGGCAGCGCCAAGGCTGCCGCTCCTTAACCCCGCCGATAAATCCGCCGTTTGCTTTATCTTCCAAACCGTAAATACGTTGGATTTAGTCTGGAATATTTGGGGACAATTTGTCCCCTCTTGCTGAGTGAGGTCTCCGATTCCAGCAGAGCTATTTTGGATTCACGTAGGGACCAGTCTCCCCTTGGAGCAGAAGAAGAGGAGGTTGCCCACCCTAAGTCTTTCTTCCTCAATAAGGATTTTTAAGCCCAAATTGGATTTAGAAGTACAATCTGCTGCCAGATCACATTAAAATCATCATTACTAGTAATTCCCCTCCGAGGCTGCTGGGACAGCAAGACTGGTTATGCATAAACGAAAGGGACTTTGACTTCGTTTGTGGTTATTTATCGTCTGAAACTTCTGGTTGCTAATGGTACCGTTTCCAGGTTGAGGTGGTCTTTCCTGATGCGGATTATCCTCCTTTTGCTGCCGCTGTGGTTATCTAGTTTATTAAAACGGGGGCTAACAAAACATGCTTAGTCCTAGAAATGATTTGAATTAAAACGTAGTCCCTCTCTGCTCCCCCTGCCTCTCTGGACCGGGTGATGAACAAAGCTATTTTGCAGTTGGGAAGACTTGCTCTTGGTCTTTCTGGGAAGCGGTGGAGAGGAGTTCCTCGTGCTGCCGATAATGATGGTGATTTCAGCAGTTTAAGTGCGCTCGGGACTCTGAAACACAAATGCCTTGACCTGTCCCGTGTAAATCACCGTGTGCTCAGGAGCATGTGAAGCTGCAGCCCACTCAGGGGCCAAGCGGGACGGCTGGGGCCTCCTGAAGCTGGATGAAGCCTCCTGCGCGGCCCGGGCTCCCGGCTCTTCTCCGGTGGCTTCAGAGCGTGGCAGTGATGTTGAGAGGTCCCGTGTTGGCATCCAGGTGGCCGGAGCCAGCCAAGAACACACGCTGTTCCCAAATTATCCACAGCAGGAGCAGGCAGCTGGGAGGCCCACAGTTCACCAGGTCTACCCTCAGTTTTGGAGGACCAGCCTTGCTCTGGGGTTTGCCTGGCCACGGGTGCTCAGCAGACCGGAGACTCCCATGCCCAGCTAACAAGCCCCAGGAGGTGAATCCATCCCACGTTCGTCCCGGGAAGTCGTGTGGTTGGAGCAGGGTGATTTTGAGCCCGCTGAATGCTCGTGGGGTTGGGTCGCAAGCTGTGTGTGACCTTGGGCAAGTCTGTGCTTGCTTTATTTATTTTTTAATGTGGCTATATCCCTTGCCGAAGAATCGGAGCATCCTGGCTAAATGGGGAAACCTCGGCAGACTTGGTTTGCTTCCCTGGTAGTTTAACTCCTTGTGAAGTAGTTGGGATGGCGGGAAAAAAAAAAAAAAGCTACCGGATAAAGACGGAGTCCAACTCCTCCACCCATGACCAAAGAGATCGTCTGAACGTGGAGAAACCTGTTTGTTCTGGCCTCGGGTCTGCCCAGGAGAGACGGGGAGGAGGAGATGATGTCAGATATAAATCGGGAAGCTGCTTTTTCTTTTTCTTTTTTTTTTTTAATCAGTTTGGAGCTTCCACTTGCAGTTCTGTTTGAGGGGGTTTTGGTTAACCCCGCTATAAGCGGATGAGTCACACGTGTAATAGCTCATCGGCTGGTGGGACAGTTACTCCCTAACTCACAGTGCTGAAACGGTTCGTCTTTATGAGGCTTTCCACGCCTGTTGTTAAGCTGCTTACGCTTCCAGAACCCTAAAAAGCACATGCAATTTGCGTTTCTTGCATTAACATAATATCCTTTTTAACTAAAAGCACTTTTCTTCTATTTCAAGGTACGTAACGGAAGGGATTTTGCTAATTTTAGATTCTAATCTGGTTTTTTTGCATTGGTGTCATTGCCACCGCTGATATTTTTCTAAAAGTTTTACCTGTAGCTGACGTTTTTCTGCTGGGAAAAGCAGCCAGGCGCGGAGCCGGTCCGCGTCGCTGCCTCGGAGGAGCTGAGCCCTCGCAGCTCCTGCGGCTGAACCGTGGGGGCTCTCGGCTGCGTGGGTCGGTTTTAATTAGCAACGTACAGATTTCGATCTTGACCTGAGGCCCTCAGGTACGTGAGCTCGTTTGCTAAGTGTAGGTTTGAGGGCTTTTTCAGGAAGGACTTTGCGTTCTCCCTTGCTCAGGATACCAACCCACAAGCCCTGAAAGAGCCTGGACTTCCAGGAACGCCGGTGCTTCCTCCTGGATTTGAGAAGCTCTGAATCTACCTGAGGCGCTCAAACCTCCAAAACTCTTTTCTTTCCTGCAAAACTCTTTGGCCGATGTGACTTTCCTGCAGTTTGAGGCAAAACGAAGCGCAAACCAAAGACCTGGTGGCTCCTCTTCGGTTGCAGCGGCTGCTCCTTGCCCGTCGGGAGGCTATTCGGAGCCTCTGAGAGCTAACGACCTCCCGATTTCCAGCCCAACACGTACGCGGTGGCCTGGCCGAACCTGGCCCTGTGCAAACACTTGCTGCACAAACTCACTTTATCTAGTTTGTCTTCGGGGTGCTGCCTTGGGTAAACCCCAGCAGCTTCCAAGCAATACGAACAGATCTCAAATAAAAACTCGGTGCGTGCGCTGTGAGGAGTTGGAAGAAACTTGGACGTCTCCAGCGGAGCCTGCTCCGAGCTCCTTTTCGTTTCCGAAGCCGGTTTTAGAAGTCCTGTGCGAGTCGCTGTGGTGCCTTGCCAAGGCCTCACACCTCCGCTGCCTCCGAGGGGTTTCAGTGCCTCGACTCCGCTTAGAAATGAGCCCGGCCTGTTAATTTTGACTGGCTCCAGATCTAGTTGCTGCATGAATTATTTCCGAGCGCCCTGGGGGCGCAATCCTCTTGCCCTTCCCGCGCTAGTTAGTCTGACACCGGAGCGCTTCCACCGAGATACTAAACGAGCGAAGAATTTTAAAGCCTCGGCCGGCGGAGGGAGAAACGCCGTCCGAATATAACGGTGAGAAAATCTAGCAGCAGAAGGGGAAGAGTTAAAGGTTTAGCTGCCAATGGAGCAAATGGACTAAATTCTTCTTTTTATAACGTCCCGTTACGTTTAAAGGTCTCCTGGCCAAGCAGGGAAGGATCAGAGAATTGATTTGGGTCCAGAGCGAGGAGCTGGGGGAGGACAGCATTCCTGCTCTTAGGACAGCCGTTTAAATTAAAAACAAATCCCGTATTTTATTTCCGAGTGAGTAGTTGGCTTACTGCATGATCTGGGACTGGTCTGTGCTTCCTTTCATAAAACGATCTTGCTCTAATGCCGTGAGATACGTGGTTAGGAGCCCGATATCGCGTCCGTGGGGAATGGAAGCAACCTGCCCGTTTCTGTGCGATATTGTGCTGTAATATTTTACGAAACTGGCTCTGAATGCTGGGAAAGAGTCTCCTCTTGCCCAAAGCCGGGGCGATTGAACCAAAAACAGTCTGATGACGTTTTAGGGGAGAAGGTACAATTCTGCAGTAGCACCCGAAGGTGAGTGTGTGTCATAAACTGGAGAAAAAGGTAGAATTGAGCCAAGAGCTCTGCTGGGGCTTTGCTTTGCTTGATTTATTTATATATTTTTGCCAGAGTTATCAGCCACGGCCGGAGCTGGGTGATCGGATTTGGGCCTTTCGGTCGTCCCCTAAGAAGTGGGAAGTTCACTGCCTTGTCCCTTGTGTGCCCAAGAGGTTTCTGTTCGGAAAGAATATGTCGTTCGGTTTGAAAATCCAACCATCTTCTCCGCTTTTTTTTTTCCTTCCTCCTGCACCGTTTTTCGAGCAGGGCAGCTAGTTTCACAGAAAACCTGAATCCTTTCTCAAAGATTGCTGCCAAAACAGCCTGCGGTTCTCGAGCGCCTTTTCTCTGAAGCCCTCGGAGCTCCTCACGATCGTCTTCCTTTCGGACAAGTCGCTGTTATTCCGCTCCGCTGAAGGCGAAACCAAAGCACAGGGAGGCGGCTTGGCCCTCTTTGCAAAGTGAGTCGGGAGAAGAGCCGGGAATAAATGCCAGAAACCTGTGCTCCTCCGTCCCTTTCCTCTTCCGGCTCCGCTGAAACGCTGTGTCATTGCAGGGCAACACCGGAGGCTCCCGAGCAGATGGCGAAAGGGGAGAAATGGGAATTAGATAAGTGGTGATCGCTCAAATGCAAAACTCCTTGGGAGATCCGGGCTGTCTTGCTTGCGCCTCCTTTATGGAGGGCGTCCGGCAGGTTTGCGCTCCCGAGCTTCTCGTTCTCCGACTCGCTTCGCCGCTCTCGGGAGGGGACGGGGCTGGCGTACGCAACAGGTTTTCCCCGGAGCAGCTCCTTGACCCACGCTCGCCCTAGGCTTGCGAAATCCTTCCCTCGCGCCGGCTGTTTTGCGGGATCACCCCTCTTTCCCTGGCTCCGGCGTGCCGATCCAAGCCATCTTTAGGAAAGCCGGGCACCCGAGCGGGGCCGCCTGATACGGGCGCCTTCGCTGCCGCTGGTTTACCGGGGCATCCGCCGCTGCCCGCAGGGGCTCCGCGTACGGCACCGGCTGAAGCGGCAGCCGTGAACCGCATCCAAACCTATTGCTTTGGGGAAATCGAACCCATTTGGCAATGTGGAAAAAGCAGCTGGGGGATTTTCCGACACTTGGCAGGAAACGTAGTCGCCCCGCGGCCCGGGGGAGCGAGCGTCGGCAACTGCTGCGTGCCGGCGATGTCCTGGCTGTCGGCGCGCTGCAGCCTGCTGGTATTTCAGGAGTTTTCTTGGAAGCATTTGCTGCTAAGAAAATGGCTCACTAAGCTGATTTCTTTTTTTTCTTTTTTTTTTGTGCGTGTGTGTGTGTTGATAACCATTTTGGCTCCGCGCAGCGTGCTGTTGCTTCGCTGCCGCTCCGCGGAGCATCAAGTGCTTATGAAAATAGCAAGGCATCATATTTATATAGCTCCAAAATAATATTTTGACTCCCTCATAACGCGCGTGTGACAGCGCTCCGGCTTAACCCTCGCGCCGCCGACCTTTTCGACGCTTCTAACGGGGTTTTGCTGTAAATAGCTGTAATATCAGGACAACAGTTGCAATTCGGATAAGCAAGAGAATTTATTCAGCTGCAAAATAACCTGCCGAAAGGCCCCCGCGTGTCTTTCAGCAGGTCGGTTCCTTGCTCTTAATTCACAAGGTGTCCGTACGAAAGCTGTGCCAACGTACACGAGGGGCTACGGCAATGTCGGTTGAACGGTCGCCGGTTAAACAAACCCAACGGACTTCGCAGGGGAGGAAACGTAACGTTTTGGCTAACGTAAGGTTTTGGGATGGGGCCTCGGCAAGCGGGATACGATGAGCATCTGCTGGGAGTAACATCCTTGGTGGCCGCAGCCGGCTCCGGAAGAGGACGCCTATTTCTGCCCCTTCGTTTCAGGCTTGTCCGCGCGGGACCACGTTGGTTGTTCTCATCTCCAGCTCTGCAGCGCTGCTTTTCCCCCGTTCTCGGAGAATGCGATTCCTCCAAAGAAACCCCAGGTTTCGAACTGAATTGCTGGCAGGGCTCCTAGCGCAAAGCCGCGTGGTTGACCCATCGTCGTTTTTTGACTGATGGTTTGAAACTTGGGAGGTGGAAAAGAAACCAAAGTCCGCTTCCTTTTGCCCTACGGAGAAGCAATCGGGGAAGTTGAATTTTGAAGGTAATCCTTCCTTTTAGACCTCCGAGGTGCTACCAGGATACGCCGCCGAAGTGCGACGGCGTCGATTAGAGGGTACGGAGTAAGCAAGCGTGCTGCAGGCTTGGAAAATATTAGGGTCACCTGCAAGTCAAGGATCACCAAGACGTGTGCTTTTGCAAATCTCGTTAAGATCCCAAAAGATCTGAGGGACAGCGCCAGGCCTTGGATGTGCTTTTATCTTTCCGTGAATTAATCAGGGCGTTTCACAAGGCTTTAAAATTGATGCTAGAGGCTCTTGGCAGCTGAAGAGAGCAGCTGGTGGATTCGCATAGTCGCAGCAGCTTTCGACGACGTGTAAATCGGAGGGTTTTAAACGGCTGCTCGTTTGTGCTGCCGTAAGAGGAATAAATTTCCCAAAGGGACAAACGGTTTGTGCATCTCTCGCCTTGGCAAAGGCATCATGACTCAAACGCCTTCCCGCTTCTCAGCTTTTGTTTTTCCCCCTCTCCAAAAAGCTAAAGCAAGGAAACCCACCGGCTGCTGAGACGCGACTCGAGCCCGTTCGGCTCGCGAGGCCCCCGATGCTTCTCTTCCGGCGTGCGACGCAATTAAACGGGCATCTCCCAGGCTCCGATGGATAACGTCAAGCCGTTCGCAGCGCCGGCAGTTGCGTTGAGTACGGGATTTGCAAAAAAAAAACACCCAAAAGCGCCCGTTTTCCGCACGGCGCCGGCTCCTTGCACGCGCTGCTCCTCCTTGCTTGCTTTTGGGGGCGATGCTCTAGTATTTTAGAAGGAATCCGTATTCCGTTTGCGGCATTCGGCTCCCCTGAGCGTTCGTTTCCCCGCGCGACGCTTTGCTGGTAGAACGGGGCTGTTCGGCTGCTTCTTGGGGAGCTCGAGGTGAGTTTGGCACTTGCACCGAGCTAGGCAACATCCCGAATCCGTATGGGCCATCCAAGGTGGCTCTTCTCCCCCCAGGGAAAAGCTTTCCCGGCGTGACTCGTTAAAACGCCCAGGATATTTCGGTACCTCCGGCCGAGCGGCGTGAGATTTTGCTGGTGTAACTCTTCTGAATTAAAAAATATATATAGATACGGGGGAAGAGGTTAGCTTTCATCTGATGATCTTTTTTTTTCCCCCCCGGATGCCACATCTTTCCGATGTGATTCTAGGAAAGCTTCCAAGCGCCTATTAGCAATCCAAGGACGATGCGGGAGATAGTTTGATCCGTGAATATTCCAAAAGAGCATAAATAAGAGGAAAATTAGCACAAGTGGGAAGTGAGCAATCTAGTTGTAAAGCAGGGTAGATGTTTTGTGCCTTTTTTCCCCTCTTTATTTTATTTTATTTTTTTTCCCCCTCGGACCTGCCGTCGCTTTGGAGCGGAGGTTGGAAGCCGCAACCTCTCCGTGCCGCGGTGGCTCCGTCCCGGATGCTTGTAGTCGCCCGCGTGGTTCGACGCAGGCGGCCGCTGTCGACTTGCGACGCCGAGCAGCTTTCCGAGCTCGTTTGCAAGATTCGCTAGTTAATCGGGCCAATTCCGGGGTGTTTCCTCGGGAGCTGACACCACGGGGCAAAAAAAAGCAAAGCAAAATACCCCCGCTGGCATCGAAGCCTCCGGTTTTTTTTTAATGCCGCGGATCCTTGCGCGGAGGGTTGGGGGCCTGGTGGGATGTGGATCCGAGCGATGGCAGCTCTCCGCGGAGCAAGGGCGCGTTCCGTTGCCTGGGATCGGCCAGGTGGGACCCGTCCCGTTGAAGAAACAAGACTGTTCTCCTTCACCCGGAGATGGGCCACGAGGCCGGGGCTTCGGACAACGCAGCCGTGACCCTCCTCGTTGGCTACGGCTGCGCGAGGTCTGGATCCGCGCGGATCCTTGGTCGCGCGGAGGGTCTAGATCGCACCCGATGTCTCCTGGCTTTGGCTTTGCGGTTTGAATCTCCTGATCTTCAAGAGAGGAACCTGCAGGGACCAAAGGTGCCGGTCGAAGGTCCTGGCCGCGATGGGTTCGGTGCCTGGGCTCCTCTCTTCCGCGCTGCTCCCAGGCTTTTCCGCAGCGGGGCGGGCGGTGTTTGATCCCTGGTGGCTGCCGCATTTCAAGCTTTGCTGCCTCCTTAACTCCCGGCTCGACCCTCCTCTGTTGCTGCTCCGCATCCCGCGAGCTCCGGTTTTAACCCCTGCGAGGCTCCGAGCGGCCCTTCGGCAAGCTGTTCCTCCTCCCTCGCTTCCTTCCTTCCCCGGAGCATCGCCGGCCTCGCAGCGGAGGCTACCTGGAGACGCTGCCCGCTCCGGGAAAAATGGTAACAACCGCCAGGAAACAGTCGGGTCCCGGCGTCGGGGGACGCGGGGCCTCCCGTTTATTCCGGGTGGGTTATCCCGGCGTTGCCGTGCCCCCGGCTCCATTCGGCATTCAGGCTGCTGGCGATTTTCTTTCCCTCCTCCCGCTCTGGTTTGCAGGAAGCAGGAGGATGGCGAAGGTGAGCAATGCGCTGCCTTCAGCTCTTCCTTTTTCCCCAAGGAGTTTGAGCCAAGGGTTTTTTTTTGGGTGGAGGGGGAATGCAGAAGGGGGGGAGGCTTATGGGAGCGAGTTTCTCAGCTTTCCGAGCCGGCCGGAGGGCACGCAGCCAGTCGGAAAGCACCAAACGGCAAGGGAACCTCTCCGCCTCGCTGGCTGAAGTCGATCCGCTTTGGATCCGCTTTGCAACGGCCACGCGTCCATCCCTCGCGAGGGAAAGAGGGGAGACTGAGCACGGGAGTCCTGTTTTCCCCTCCGCTGCATGCGGCAGCTTTTTGTCCACGAGGGAAGCGAAGCCGCTCGGGTGTTTTGTTTGGAGCCCGTCGGAAAAGGAAAAGGGGGGATGAAACTCCTTCCCGCAGCAGCAGCGGGGCGAAGCCGCGACCGTGCGCGGGATGTCGGCTCTGCAGCCTCAACATCCCGTTGAACCAGGCAACATCCCAAAGAGCGGCAGGCCCCAGTGGAGGGAGAGCGGGAAGGTTCAAAATTTCGTTTTCTTGCTCCCGGGAAAGCACGGGATTTGCATCTTCTCGGGGCTGGAAAAGTCAAGCTGAGCGCTGCTGAGCCGAAAACCGGAGGAGCCGATGGAAGGTAACCGGCAGCGACTTTGAACACTCGCCTCCGAAGTCGTTCGCAGCCTTTTCTTATATTTAATAACAGCATCGTTGCTGGTTTGTCCTTTGCTGTTGTTGTTGTTTTGTCTTGCCGTGAATTATCCCGCTGAGATGTCGCTTTTTTCCCCCCTTCACGCCGAGAGCCCTGAGTCGAACCCGCGGACAACTTGTCCGTGCTAACGGGGCGCCCTGCTGCCAATTAAAACTCGGATCTACCTATTTGGGGCTTTAGATGAGACCTCAATTTAAATAAATTATTTATTTCCTTTTATCGTCTGTTTTTTAGAGGTGCTAGGAAATTCCCAGCCGGCGCTCCCATAATTTCTGGGTGTCTAGCCGCAGCGGAGAGGGTTCTGCCCTGTTTTGTTTATCCGGGCCGCTAAAAGCGTTAGTTAATGGCTGACTAATTAAACAAAGCGGAGATAAAGGGAAAAGGCGACCTGGGTTCGGACAGACAGCGCCGGTGGAATGTGCGGCAGAGGGAGGCCGTCCGGGCTCCCGCAGCGCCAGGGCGGATTTTAACCCCTTCCTCCCTCCGGCGTGCGGATTGATTTATATCCTCCAGGTATGTTTTTCATGGACCTCGCTGGGCCCTGACTCTGGTCGAACGCGAAGCAAGCCGTTTTTGGACGTCCCGCCCCAAAAATTGAGCAATTTTCCCCCAAGTAAAGGCCCTGTGCAGCGCCGGCTCCTTTTGGCTCTGAGTTGTCCAAATGGAGGTTTTGGCGGTGGGTTTCCCCGCTTGCAAAGGGATAATAAAAAAAAAATCAGGACGGAGATGGAGGCATCCGGGCGGAGAAGGACGTTGCCGCTGCTTAACGGATTGGGGATTTCTTAAGAAAAGTAGTGGCTGGGAAGGAAAAATCTCCCGGAGCACGAGGAAGGTGTTGCCGGTGAGGAGGGGAGCTGCCGTTGCGGGTGCCTGGGAGGCACCTGGTACCGCGGAGCAGTTTTGCAGCCGCGATTTCCCGCGCGCGGGCAGGGATCGTCCCGGCAGCTGCCACGTTTTGCTCCGAGCGGCGCGGAGGAAGCGGATCGAGGAGGCTTTAAAATGGAAGGAAGCCACTGCGAGCACCGTCAGAAGGCAGCGAAAGCTGCTCCAAATCCGGACGCTGCTGGAGGAGGAAAACGCCTGCTGCGTTGCAGCTCCCTGCCTCAGTTTCCCTCCGCGGGAAGGGGCTTAACGCTCCGCAGGACGCAGTGGCGGCAGCGCCGGGAGCGTGTCCAGCGTCGGGGCGTCCTCCGACCAAGGTCCCTGCAGCAAGCTCTTCCCCGAGGATGAGTTTCGCGGCTGTCCGACAGCACCGTTGCCGTGCTCCTCCCGAAATCCGGGGTGCAAAAGGGTTAAAGAAGCCTTAAAGAGCAGCCTAAAACACCAGGCTTCCCGGGTTTTGTTCGACTCTCCTGCTTCCCCGTCCCTGATCCGGTGTGGGAGTGGCGCCGGCTGCTTTTTGCTAACAAACAAATAAAAAAAACTGGTTTTTCCGCTGCCATCAGGCCGAGCCCGTCGATGGGAGCCGGGATGCGGCGAGAGCAGCCACCACCGGACTCCTTTCCGTTACTCATCCCCGCAACCGGAAAGCGAATCCGTGCGCAGCCTCCCACGAGCTCAGGTTTGCGCCCTGCACGTACCCACAGAGGGAATTTGGGGGGATTCCCCCCACACACTTTGTTAAATCCCGAGCGATTTCTAAAGGGGAAAAAAGCCGCCCGCCGCTTCAGCGCTTCCGTTTAAGGTGAGTTAAGCGCATTAACCTGCAGCCTCTCGCGGCTATTTTTTGTGCCCGGGCTGCCGGGAATTTCGCCTGGGGCGCTGAGCCCACGGGGTCCGGATCGGCACCGGGGTTAGCGCTCCACCGGGCAGCTGGATTTGGAGGCGACTTGGAAGCGGCGAACCGTTCATCAGGCACCGGAATAAGAGCTGGACAGCAGCGGGCCGGAACAGGAGCCGAGCGATTTATTCCTCCGCATCTCGAAGTCCAGAACGCGCCGGTAGTTACCAAAATCGGCCGGTTTTGGCCACCGTAAACTGAGCTCCATGTCGCTCCTTGTGGGCGGGTGCCGGCGGCAGCTGGAGCGCCGGCAATGGAAATACTCCGCGCTACGAGTCCCTCCGGGCCGCGGCGAAGGCGTTTCGCGGGCTGGCGCCGTACGAGGGACGGTCACCTCGATTTGTACCTCCGGGAGGAGCCGGCGCCCCATCCGCGCGCGCATCCCCATCCGCACGGGGCTCCCAGTCCTTACTGGAGGCTTCCAGGTGCGACGAAGGGTTTAATCCTTTGCAAACGCTCTGCTGTTTAATCCGAGCTGTGATTTTTCCACCTCCGCCCGCGAATTTCGCGCTTTCCCCCTCCCCAGCGTAACCTCCGGGGTCCCGTCGGCACAGCCGAGGCCGCGTGCTGCCTTGCCGGCGCCACTTCCCGCGGCGTTTTTTTATTTTGTGGGACCGGCCGGCTGAGGAGAGGTCTGCCAGCGCTTTGAAGTGCCGCCGGGCAGGATCGGGGCCGTATCGCTGCATCCGAACGGACACGGACCTTTCGGCGGCGTAAACAAGGCTCCATTGTGCGCGGCCTCCGTGTTTATGCCAGGGAAAACCGCCCCGGGGGTCCAGCCCAGGGCCGGACATCCTCCGCAGAGGCTCCCGCTGGGCTTTGGGAGCCAGCTTTGCTTTGCAGCGGGTCGGTGTGAGCTGGCTCCGGAGGGCGAGCACCGCGCCGCTCCTCCTTGCCCTGGGCTGGGAGTCTCCACTCATCCCGGCGGGTCCCGAAGCGCTTTCCCCGCGGGAAGGAAAGCTGCCACGACGGAGCTCGCCCGTCCCTTTTGCCGCAACACGCCGTCTTCGCACTGAAACTGCTGGCGAGCCGGCCGCATCCGGGAAAATCCGCTGCCCCACGAAGGCTCTGCTCCTTTGGCCACTGGCTGCCGTGCCGGGCTCGCCTCCGAACCGCTGCCGTTGGAAAAGAATCGCTTCGGTGAAGGTGTTGCGCGGTGGTTTGCACCGAGCACAGATGCATCTCGTGGTACGGCAGAATTAGGAATACGCGGGGTGCCGAATGCCTGCCCAAACCGAGGCTCCCGGGGGCTTTCGTTCTGCCGGGCGGCTTCTCCTGCGCGCCCATGCCGGATAAAACAGCCGGAGCCTCTGGGGTTGTGGCAGGGAACGGGCCGCTTGTCTTCCCGACTCCTCGTAATCACGGCTGATTTTTTCCCGGGGGTGCGTTCGGCCGAGGGTAGTCTCAAATCGCAACGCTCCGCTCTTAACAGAGCGGGTGTTTTCACAGAAACCATCTTTTGCAGGCTGCTTTTGCTGATCCTTCTCTTTTTAAAAAGGAAAAGCACCAACTGTTTTCCCCTCCCATGCGGCTCGCAAGCGAAATGGAGAAGCGCTGAACTCCGAAAAGCAACGCGGCGCGCGACCCTCTGCCTCCGAGACGGAACGCGCTTCTCCTGAAAATCCCTTTTTCAACCCGAGCGGCCGAGGATGGGAGACGCCGCCGAGCCGCGCGGAGCTCGGACGTCGCGGCTCGCTGCCGCTTTCCCTGCCTGGCTGCTGGATCCTGCCGGAGTCGGGATTGTGCCAGAATCACCCGCTGTCCAGATCGTCTGGCTTCCCGGAGCGTGGAGAATGAGGCCTGGAGGGCCAAGAGGGCTTCAATTTCCACGGTGCTTTTCAGTCTTCCTTAAAAAGCGCTTGAACGTGTTTTTTCTCCCGGTCCGTGGGCGACTTGCAGCCCCTGGAACGAAAAGGCTTAAGAAACGGCGTTAGTCACCCTCGCGCCCACGTCCGCTTTCGGGACGCCGCGCCCGTTTGCACCGGCGAGCCGAGCTCGCCTGCCCCGGCTCGCGTTGCCGGCGTTAGCCGTGCTCGGTGATCCGGCTCTCCCAAAGCATCCGGGGCTCGGACGGGCCCCAGCTTGGGGAAGCCCCCTCGGTCCCTGCCTCAGCACCCAGTTCGGGGGCCCGGTGTGAATCACAAACCCAAAACTCCTGGGGAAAAAAGCTGGAAAGAGGCTGGAGTTGGCTAAAGCTCAGGGGCGGGAGCCCGGCTCCGCGCAGACTTGCCTTGGCCTCGGCCAAAGCCCTTCATCCAGCCGTCTCCGCCGTGCCAGCGCCGTCCCTCCAAGGGGGATGTGGCTCAAATCCTGGGCCACGCCGGGCACCTGGCGCTGGCCGCAGCTTGCTGCCCACTCCGGGCTTTCCGCCCTCGAGGAGCGTCGCCAGAGGAGAGCAAAAAGCCTTGCGGAGCGATAACAACGGAGCTGAGAGTGCCAAGAGGCTTCGGCTCGGTCGGCAGAGGAGGCGCTCGCTCGGCAGCGATGAAAATTTGTCAATCAGGGGCAACCTCGAGGCTCTTGGCTCGGCAAACTTGGATACCGTACGGCCGCGGAGCCGCTCCGGGCGCCAGGTAAGGGCCCGGCCTCACTCCTGAACCGCCCGCTGTCGTGATCCGCAGACCTGCTGCTTCCGTCGGCCTTGCAGGGGATGGAGAAAGCCGGCCGGTGCCCACTCGCCTGCAGAGCTGCCGTGCGAGAGCGGCTTTCGCCTCCCCTTGGGGGGCTTCTCCGAGGAGGATGCGGTTGTAAATCTGGAGTCTTGAGCCCAACCCAGAAACGGCAGTGGAGCATCCCAAGTCACCTCTGCAAGGGATTGGTGGCGGAAGGAAGCTCGATTCCGGCCGGCGTCCGAGTCGCACTGGCGAATGCCGTCGCGGGGAGGACGAGCCTCAAGAAGCGATCGAACCGTCGAATTGCAGCGTCGGCCGGTGGTTCATCCAGGTGCCGCCGTTTCCGAGGGCGGAACCGGGTCCCGGGGACCCAGCGCGAATGAGAAGTTTGGCAAAGCGCAGACGGCCATGATGGACCTCGAAGCCGCTCGTCCCCGGCGCGGGCGGGAGGAAGAGGCACCCGCCGGGCCGGGCGAAGGCTCCCCGGGTTCCTGCGCGCGGTCCCGGCCGGAGCGAGGCGCCCACGTGCCGTTTTGAGGCAGAAGCGGTAAGATCCGGCCTTGCAGCTACCCGCTGCAGAGTGAGAGTTTCCACCTTGCCCATCCCGTTTTTCCCCACGTAATGTAAGGAAGAGGAGGAGTGCCAGCCGGTATTTCCTCCGCGCTGCCGAAGAGCAGGAGGCCCCGAGCAACCGAGCGTCTCTCCAGCCAGCAGAGGAACCGCTCGGTGCTTTTAAATCTGGGGGAGGCCAAATGTGTCTTCAAACATGTAAAAAGCCGCGGCGGAGAGGGTGGGAATAAGCGGATCTAACGGGAGAGTCGACAATGGAGGGGAGCGGAGCCCCTGCTAGAGGACACGTTAACTGTGACGGGTCCGATTCGCCCCAGATCGGTCGCCCTTGGGACGCAGGCCTCGCGCGTGCCGCCTCGCGGCTGGGGGATTGCAAATCCAGCCGTGAAATTAAAAAAAAAGAAACCTGGATGGAGGGTGGCCTGGCTCAAGGGCTCCGTAACGAGGTCCAGATCCGCGCCGGGATCGCGGAGGCGAAAGGTGTTTCCTTTTTGGCGCGGCGGCTGATGTGCAGCGAGTAATTATTTTACCAGTGAATAAGGTCAGTCCCTAAAGAAGGGAGATGCGTTTTGCAGCTTGCCGCCGCCGCCTCGGGTGCGACGCGTTCCCCTCCTTCCTCCTCCCCGCTTCATTTCTTTTCTTTTTTGCCCCTCTCTTTGTCTCCCAGGTCTCCTAGCCGATCCCGCCATGTTCAGCAAGAAGAAGAAACGCCTGGAGATCTCGGCTCCCTCCAACTTCGAGCACCGCGTCCACACCGGCTACGACCAGCAGGAGCAGAAGTTCACCGGGCTGCCGCGCCAATGGCAGGGCATCATCGAGGAGTCGGCCAAGCGGCCCAAGCCGCTGGTGGACCCCGTGTGCATCACCGCCATCCAGCACGGCTCGCAGAAGGTAGGCGGCTTCGCGGCGGCTGCCGGCGACGGGCTCGCGGGGAGGGGAGCCGCTTCCCGCCCTCCCGGCGAGTCCAGGTAACGCTGCTCTTGGGTCCGGAGGCGCCCGCTCCGCTCGGGACTGTGAGTGCCGCTGCCGCTCGGCGGGAGAAGCCAGGGTGGGATAGCTCGGGGTTTTTTTTTCCCACTCTTTTTCCCCTCTCCGGGGTGCCGCGTGGCGGTTAGATCCCCGTGATTTATTGCAGACGGCAACAGCGCCGGCGTCTTCGTGTCCGACCGCACGCCGTCTTCCGCTAGGCGCGGGCCCCGTGGACTCGGGATCGCCGAGCTGCCTTTTGTGGGTGGGAGCGAGCCGCGAAGGGCGCAGGGTAAAGGTGCTGCAGCCCTCTCGCCCCTCCGCCCGTTGCCAAATCGGAGCTGGAAAGCACACGGGAAAAAATCACCCGAGGAAACGTGAATGAGGCGGCGCCTGCTCCTTCGCATCTCGCTCAACCCTTTCCCGATACCTGCGTCTTCCCTAAGCGGAAGGCGGTCTCCGTCGAGGAGACCCACGCCATCTCCTCGCCCCCCCCAGCTCTCTGCTCTTCCTCCACCTTAACCCTAATTCCATTTCTTCAAACCCATCCGGGCGAACACGCTTTTAAAGGAAGCTTTAGGCCCCGGCGGAGCGGAGCGAGCTCACCTGCCGCCAGGGTGTTTCGGGAGCTCGTGCGCGCGTTTGCACGACGCGAAATAACTCGGCGTGCTTTTTGTCTCCCCCAAGGCGCTGCGCAGGCTGCAAATGAGAAAGCCCGTTGCAGTGGATAGAAAAGGAGCGCGATAGCTGCAAAGCCGGGAGCGCCTTCGGGCGAGGGGCAGAGATCCCGGGAACGGAGTCCCTTTTTTGGGGGGAGCAAGCCAAAAACCGCCTGAGCCTGCAACTGGGGCCAGTGCGGGCGGTGCTTGCGCTGCCGGCCAGCTTCGCTGGCTCATTCCGGACCCTGCCGCCACTCCAGCGGCTGTTAACAACGCTGGAGCACTCCGGGTGGCCGCTCGCGAGCTCATCCTGGCCACAGTCATCAGGATTTTCTCCCTGCCGGATCCACTGCAGTGGGCCGGGAGCAGCCCGTGCCACTGGTGCGGTTCGGCCGTGGTTAACGCTCCCTCCGCACGTTGCCCCCGGCGGGGTGAGGTTTTGCCTTTTTTTGGTTTTCCTGCCAGAGCGGCGTGCTCATTTTAACTATTTGGGGGATGCAGCTCGAGAGGCAATCAGATGCCGCAGGGATGCAGCACCGGGATGGAGCCGCTGTCCCCCACCTCCCTCCGTGACGCCTGAGCCCAAATCGGTCCCCCACCGGGCCTCGATGCCGTGTCGGAGCCAGGAAAGGGCCAGCAGCGATGCTGCCCAGTGGGATTTGCACGGAGGCAGAGCTGAGATGTCCCTTGGGGTCACTCCCAGGCTGTGCGACGGCATTTTGGGAAGCGCCGGGACAGTGGGAGAATCCGGGACTATTTCCATCAGCCGCTTTTCCCCAGCGCTCAGCGTTATTTTTTGCTCCTTTTAGGCACAGGCTTGGGGTTTTTTTCCCCTCTTCCATTGTTCCCTTTCACTCCGAACGCTCGGAGGTGGCGTTCGAACCCAGTTAGTTTGGGACGGGCCCACGAAACGTCGGCTACCCTTTGCCAAACGTCCGCGTCTTCCCCTTCCCTGCCCCGTTCCACATGGGCCGAAGGTCCGTCAGGTCCCGTTTTCTCCTCCTGGCCGCCGCTGGTGTCGATAGCAAGTGGCACCTGATGGTAGCAGGGCTCTCGCCGCTGCGAAATACCTCAAGCTTCCTCCACCGGCCACTTCCAAACACATGAAAGACACTCAGGATGTGGCTCGCTGCTGCCGGAGGGGTCCGGCCAGCCCCGAGACCCTCTCCCTTTTTCTTTTTCCAGACCAATGCTTGCAGCCGGGCGGAAAAGACAGCGTTTTACCCTCGTGGCAATGCCTCACTGGCCGCTGGGGTGGGGAGAGCGGTAGCAGCTCCGGCTTTAAAATGCCGGCGCGTCCCTGCACGGACCGAGGCCGGGGAAAGGTGGGAGATGTGCTGGGAAAGCCGGAGTCGCCTCCGCTCTCCTCTGCGGCTGCCCGGTTCGCTTGGTGCTTGCAGTGCCCTGCATTCGGCGTCCCTTTCCCCGGCTCCGGCCAGCAGGTCACGACGTCTAAGGAGATGCCAGGGATTCGGAGGCAAAGGGGTTTTGGAGGAGCTGGCTTTTGCGCCGGACCCCTCCGATAAAAAGCATCCCCCGGCTTTCCAGAGGTGGCATCGTTCTGCCAGGAAAATGCCAAATCTGCCGTGCCCGGATGAGCTGGGGGATGAGCAGAGCAGCTCGGGGCAGGGCGGCCAGGAGCTGCTGGGATGCAGCTTCTTTCCTGGGGTGTCCGTGCCGGAGCGGCGCTGCCGGTGCCGGGGGGAGCCGGGCGGCACGCGGAAAGCGGAGAGATTTATCGCCTGTTTTAACGGCGTGGGCTGAGCGAGTGCCATCCCGCGCCCCGGTGTCACGTCTGTGCGAGCCGAACCCCCGTGTCCCCGTCACCCGCCAGGCATTTCATTTTTTTATTTTTATTTTTTTGTTTGTTTTTTTTGTTTCCCTTCTTTTTTTTGTTTTTTGTTTTGTTTTGTTTTGTTTGTTGTCGTCGTCGTTCTGTTTCCGTTCCTGTCCGTCTCCCGTCCCGTGTCCTGCGCAAAGACCATCGTTCGGGGGAACAAAGCCGCCAAGGACGGCTCCCTGACCTGGCTGCTGGACGAGTTTGAGAACATGTCCGTGTCCCGTTCCAATTCTCTGCGCAGGGACAGCCCCCCCTTCCCGCCCCGCCGCGACCAGCTCTACCAGGAGAACGGCCTCTCCGAGGGCCCGGCTAAAGCCCGACCTCCCGAGGACGCCGGCAGGAGCAAGGAGAAAAACCGCCACGGGGCCAAGAGCGAGCTAGAGCAGGGCAAGGAGAAACGCCGGGACAGGGAGGAGCAGCGCGCCCAGCCGCAGCAGCCCCGCGGGCAGGAAGGCGGCGGAAAAACCGCTCCCGGCGGCCGGCCACCCCCTCCCGAATATCCCAAACCCCCCGGCGACGGCAAAGGCCGCCCGCGCGAGCGGGATGGCCCCGCGGACAGGGACGGCGGCGAGCCGGCCGATCGCGTGGTGCGGCGGGAGCGCACCGATGCCTCCGACAAGAGGCCCAAATCCAGCTACGCCGGAGACACCAGCCCGCAGTCCCCCCGGGACAAGCGCCCGCTCTCCGGGCCCAATATCCGGACTCCCAACATCCCCGTGTCCGAAGGGGTGATGAAGACGGCTCAGCAGACGGGACGGCCTTTTAATACCTACCCGCGGGCTGAGACCGATCCCGGCAGGGGCGCAGGTTCACAGGTAAAAGGTTCCCTCCGCTCAGGTCCGATCCTCCTCGTCCGGCTCTCTCCCTCTCCGGCCGCGCGGCTTGTGGGAGCTTTTTTCCGCCTCCTAGAAAAAAACAATCGCTCTCCTCGGTGGCCGCCAGCGCCCGACGGGCTTCCTCGCTCCGACTAACACCCCTGGGACGGGACCTGGGGCCTCCGCGGCCTCGCGTGTGCCGAAGACAGCCCGGAGCCCGCGGTGCCGGTGGCTCCGGCCGGCTCCGAAGCAGCTCCGCCGGCGGCCCGCCTGGCACTCTCCTCCATGGTCCCGCTCCATCTCCTGCCCCCCGCTTTGCTGCTCCCTTCCATCGCGCCATCCTGCGCTTGCCGAGGCCCCGGGGCTCCCGGGTGGCCACGGAGCCGGTGCTTCGCGGTCTCCGAGCCTCCCCATTCCTCGCTGTCTCCTTCCATCCCATCTCTCTTTTGGCAGCGCCTCCTCCGCGGATGCGGTGCCGGCTCCCGCCACCGGCGGTTTGGGCACGGAGCGGAGGCAGGCGGCAGCCGGCGTGCGCTCCCGAGTCTCCCGCGGGTCACTCGCTAACGGGTTTCTCCTTTTTTGTGTGTTTTTCCCCCCGCTTTTTCTCCTTCTTTTAGGCAGAGCACAGGCCGGGCCGACCGCAGGAGGTGGCGTCCAACGGGCCCGCGAGCTCGGCGCCCGGCGGCTCTTCCCGCGCCCACCCGCCGGGGCCTCCGCGCCCCAAAAACCCCGAGCCGCTCACCCCGGGCCTCACCCCCCACTCCTCGGACCCCCAGCTGGCTCGCGGCCCCCCGGGCGCCCCGCAGCCTCCGGCGCCCGCCGCCGGCCCGCCGCAGCCCCGCTCGCCGCAGCGGGAGCCCCAGCGCGTCTCCCACGAGCAGTTCCGGGCCGCCCTGCAGATGGTGGTGGATCCCGGCGATCCTCGCTCCTACCTGGACAACTTCATCAAGATCGGCGAAGGCTCCACGGGCATCGTCTGCATCGCCACCGTCAAGAGCAGCGGCAAGCTGGTGGCCGTCAAGAAGATGGACCTGCGCAAGCAGCAGCGGCGCGAGCTGCTCTTCAACGAGGTAGGGGACGGGAGAGCAGGGAGCGGCGGCGGGGAGGCTTCGGGATCCCTCCCGAGGGCGCGTTTTTGGGCTCAGCCGGCCGAGGCGGCGACGCGAACGTGGCCGCTGCGCGGCTTGGGGGCTGCCGCCGCTCCTCCGTCCGCGGTGGAGAGCTCGGGCGGGCGCCCACGCGGCGGCGGCCAGACCCGTGGCAGAAAACACCGGAGAGCCGAGCGGCTGGGGGATCCTTTTAGGAGCCCTGCTTCTTCCCGGTTGCTCCACCAGTAAAGCCCAATCCTCCCGAGACGCCTGTATCCAGGAAGCCTTGATTAGAGCTCATTAGCTCTTCCGCCCGCAAACGAGCGTCTCGGAGTCGTCCGCATCCCGCCGGCCTCCCTCGCATCCGTGCCTCTCCCGCGCTTTGCAGGTGGTGATCATGCGGGACTACCAGCACGAGAACGTGGTGGAGATGTACAACAGCTACCTGGTGGCGGACGAGCTCTGGGTGGTCATGGAGTTCCTCGAAGGCGGCGCTTTGACGGACATCGTCACGCACACCAGGTACGCGGCGCCGGGCGGCTCCCGACGCCCCTTCCCCGGGGCCGATGCCCTGCGGAGAGCGGCCCTGGGAAAAAAGGGAGTTTGCGGGGACGTCGCGGAGCTGGGCCAGCTGGGATCAGGAGAGCGAAAGGCTTTCGGGGACGAGGAGGGACGTGGCCGTGCGTTGCCTCCGCGTAAGGCGCTGGGCGCCGTCCCCTCGGCCTGCCCCCCAAAAAAACATGGATTTTGGTGAACGCGTGCCTGCTCGGAGAGGTCGGAGATGCAGCCGCCCTTCGAGCCACGCGCCCTCTGCCGCTTGCAGGATGAACGAGGAGCAGATCGCGGCCGTGTGCCTGGCCGTGCTGAAGGCGCTGTCCGTTCTCCACGCGCAGGGCGTCATCCACCGCGACATCAAGAGCGACTCCATCCTGCTCACGCACGACGGCAGGGTACGTGCCGGCCACCCCACCCCGAACACCGTGGGGCGGGCGACGGTTGGGTGGGCGACGCGAGCGGGGACCGGGCGCCCTCCGCCTCGGCTCGAGTCGCGTTGGGCGACGTGAGGTTGGCGCCGTCCTTCCCTCAACCGCTTCCGCAGCGGGCCACAATGGAAGATGGGCTGATTTGGGGTTTTTTTTTTAATAATAACCTGCTGTCGTATTTATCGGAAATTTCCCCGCTCCGTGCAGAAGGACCGCGGGGGCGAGGAGAGCCGGCCGGGCAGGGAAACCCGCCGTCCCCACCCTGCGAACGCCCTGCTCCTCCTCCGCCGCCGAGGTGGGGCCCGTAAGAGGAAGAAGTAACCCAGCAGCTTTGCAAAGCTGGGACTGCGCCTGTTTTTAAGGCAAACGGGGGCTTCGGAGCCGGCTTTTCTCTCCGGGCCCCAGTACGCGCCGAAACCTTCGTGTGCCCTGAGCCTTTAAACCAGCAACGGTTGCCCTCGCGCTCCCATCCCAGGATCAAACAGCTCGTCTCCCGTTTTCCCAAGGTTTGGGCGAGCCGGCGGGTTTAGCAGCAACGGGAAAAACGCCGCCTCTTTGAGGTGCCCCCAATTGCTGGGATTTGAACTTAAATCCGAGAGATCCCGTTGAGCCTGGAGTTTCTTTCCAGGAGCTCGCGGTTCCCCGAGACTCCAGATCAAAGCGGTTTTTCTCTCCCTCTTTAACGCTTAACGGGAAAACGTTGTCGCTCCCCGTGCTCCCTCCAGACCGACGGGGACGGGGGGCATCGATTCGCTTCGAGCCGCCCCCTCCGGGGGATCTAAGCTGGCGGCTCGCTTTGCTGGCTGGCGAAGCAGCAGCTCGCGCGCCCCGGCGTTTCTCTCCCCCCTCCAAACCCCAACGGAGCCAGGGTGGGCGAAACGCCGCCACGGTGCGAGAAACCCGGCCCCACCGGCCGCGAGCGGCTCCCACTGGCATCCGCTGATCCGCCCGGATTCCTCCGGCGCTCACGTCTCGGTGGCGCATTCGATGGCGGCGTCTGGTTTTCTGGGGAGTTTGGCGGTTTGGTTTTTTTCCGTATCTTCCTGGAAGGCCCAAAGCAATTATGCGTGACGCCGGATTAATTGGCTGCTGAGGCTCCTTTCCAATCCCGGGCCTCCCGGGGAAGGGGAGGGGAGCTTAGTTACGCAAGTGCGGCAAATCCTTGCGGGAGCTGCCAAAGCTGCCGAAGCTTTTAGGGAGCTTTGGAGGGCGGAGGATGCAAACCTGGGAGCTCGGAGAGATGGGGAGAAGCTTTCAGGGCAGCAACGGCGTCGGGAGAGACCCCGAAAACTGCACAGAACGGGGTCCGTCTCCAAGGTGACAAGCGGCCTTGGTGCTTTGGAGACCGGAATGCCGTGGGAAGCCGCGGCGGGGGGATCCGGACGCCCGTTGCAGGCGTTTTCCCGAGCCGCCTTTTCCCCCGACCCCCAGGTGAAACTCTCCGACTTTGGCTTTTGCGCCCAAGTGAACAAGGAGGTGCCGCGGCGGAAGTCGCTGGTGGGGACGCCGTACTGGATGGCGCCGGAGCTCATCTCCCGCTTACCCTACGGGCCGGAGGTGAGGCCGGGAGCACCGAGCGGAGCCGGGGGGAGGCCAGGATGCAGCCAGGGGGGCGATTGAGGCTTGGGGCGAAGCCGGCGATCGCCTGGAGCCTGCGCTCGGGGGGTCTCCGGGCTCACCACATGCTCCATCCTCGTGCTGCCCGGAGGTGTCCGATTGAATCCCACGGTCGCGGGGCCGCTCGCTCCCGGCGGGAGCCGGGTCCTTGCCGAAAACAGGGCAGCACCGGCTCATTGCGGCAGCCCTGGCGCAGCGTCGGTCCGGGGCTCCGACCTTGGACGTGGCTCCGATGCTAAAAATCCATGGCCCTGGTGGTCCCGCGGTGCTTCATCGCCACGCGCTGGTTTTGTCCCCCCTCCCCGTCCCCCCTTTGCAGGTGGATATCTGGTCCCTGGGCGTGATGGTTATAGAAATGGTTGACGGGGAACCCCCCTACTTCAACGAGCCGCCGCTGAAGGCCATGAAGATGATCCGAGACAACCTGCCGCCGAAGCTCAAAAACGTGCACAAGGTAAAGGCGGCGCTCGGGGCATTTTCCCAGCCTCGCGTCCGAAAGGATCCGTTGGGGAAGCGGAGCTCGCGCTCACGGCCGCTCTTCTCCGCGCCCCCGGCAGGTCTCGCCGTCTCTCAAGGGCTTCCTCGACCGCATGCTGGTGAGGGACCCGCTGCAGCGGGCCACCGCCACCGAACTCTTGAAACACCCTTTCCTGGGAAAAGCGGGGCCGCCCGCCTCCATCGTGCCCCTCATGCGCCAGAACAGGATGAGATGAGGCACCCCGGAGGCGCCGCACGCCGGAGATGCCGAGACACCGTTAACCCCCTCGCTGCGAGCCGCCTCGGCCCACCGGAGCAGGAGCCGCGGCGCTGAGCCGGCCGCCTTCCTCACCCCCGGCGGCGCTCCGGTTTTGCCGATGGTGCCCCGGCTTGCTGGCGGTGCCTCAGCTTGCTGGCAGTGCTCCAGGTTTGCCGATGGCGACCAGGCTTTCCGACGGCACCCTGGCTTTGCTGACAGCACTCCGGCTTTCTGGCAGCACCCTGGCTTTGCCGACAGCGCTCCAGCTTTGCTGACGGTGCTCCAGCTTTCCAGCAGCGCTCCGGCTTGCTGACGGCACCTTGGATTTGCTGACGGTGCTCCAGCTTTGCCAACGGCACTCCAGCTTTCTGGCAGTGCCCTGGCTTTGCCGACGGCACCCTGGCTTTGCCGACGGTGCTCCGGCTTTGCCGACGGCACTCCGGCTTTCTGGCGGTGCCCCGACTTTGCCGGTGACGCTCCGGCTTTCCGCCGCCTCTAACTGGATTCGTGACTGTGCCACTACTGTCGGGACGCCCCGGTCCTCCGCACCCGCCGCGCTGCCGAGTGGGGCCGGCGGCGGCATCCGGCATCGTCTTTTTAACGACTTCACTAATTGCTGCCGGAAAACGAGTTTTGACGCGTGGGGAGGGAAGGCCGCGGAGCCGGGAAGGACCACGGCGATGGCAACCGGGCTCCTTCCTCCCGCTTCCTGGGTGCCTTGGCGCGCCCGGAGCCCTTCCGGGGCCGTTTGGGGCATCTCGCTGTCTTTTTTTTTCCCCTTTTTTTAATCCGCTTTTCTATCTCGGCTCGGGGCGGGGGGGGGAATTCTGGGATGCTCCCGGCGCGGAGGACACGGACGCGTCCCCAAACACTACAGCCCCTCGCCGCCCCCCCGGGGTCGGAGCGGCGCTGGGGGCCTTCGCCCGGGCCAAAACTACTGATTGGGGGGGGGGGGAGGTCGGTTTGCCCCTTGTTCGCGAATCGAATTTTGTTCTTTTGGGGTTTTTTTTCGTTGTTTTCTTTTTTTTTTTTTTTAATGAAGCTATTTATATTGTCGTTTTGTAACGCTGCGGCGTTGGGGCGGGCGGAGGCGCCCGGGGCCCCGCTTGGCCGCGGTTGAGATTACAGGTTTCCTTTTTGGAGAAAAACAAGTGTCCGGCGTGGGTTGTTTGTTTTTTCTTTGGGGGGGGGGGGGGCGGCTCGGACGCCTGGGTCCCTCCGAGGTGGGGGAGGAGGAGGAGGAGGAGGAGGAGGAGGAGGGAGGTACGCGCAGTTCCCCGTTGCACGGGTGGTTGTGCACGCGCACAGCGCGTAGCACGGGTGCGTACTGCATGTTGCACGCGTGTAGCTGCACGTAGCTGAACGCGTGTACAGGCCGATACAGGGTGACAGGGGGTGACACAGGGTGTTACAGGCTGACGTGGGGTATTTGGGGCCGGAGCGGGGCATCACAGGGCACTCATGGGCTGATGCAGGCTGACATGGGGTGTTGCGGGGTGACACAGGCTGACAGGGGGTGTTATGGGCTGACATGGGGTGACACGGGGTGTCACAGGATGATATGGGGCGACACGGGGTGTTATGGGCTGACATGGGGTGTCATGGGGTGACACGGGGTGTCACAGGGTGATATGGGGTGACATGGGGTGTTGTGGGGTGACATGGGCTGACATGGGGTGTCGCAGGGCGATACAGGGTGACACAGGCTGTGGCGGGGTGACGTGGGGTGTCCGGGGCTGTGGCGGGGTGCCACATCCTGGTGCACTTTGAGCACCCAGGGCCCCGCGACGGGGCCACCACCCGGGCCGGCGCCTGGCACCACATACGTGTGCCTGCTTGCGTGTGCGTGCACGCGTGTGCTTGCTCATGTGTGCACGTTCGCGTGTGCCTGCTCCCGTGTTCACGCCTCCCGTGTTCACAGACGCAGGCCCGTGTCCCCGTGTGTGCACGCGCATGTGCCCCAGCGCGTGTGCCGCCCATGCACGGGGCCCCGGCGTGCGCTTCGTTGGCTTTGCCCACGCGACGAGGGAGGCGGTGACGGCCGCCAGCGCTGTGCACACCCGCGTCACCCACAGCAGCGTCTCCGCGCGCCTCCCCAACCCCGGACGCCTGGGTCCCGCTGCGGGGGACGGGGACACTGCGTGACCGGCCCGGACACCTGGGTTTGCCTGGCCCAAAGATGCCCCGAGGCTGCCAGTCACCTGCCTCAGTTTCCCCACCCGCTCTCATGAGGACCGATGACCTTGCACGAGGGTCTTGCACACCCGTGTCCCCCTCCCCGTGTCCTGTCCCCCCCCAACCAAACTCCCCCCGAGGTGAGAGCTGCAGCTTCGAGGCTTTTTATTGGCACGGGGCAGGGAGGCGGGGTCTGGTGCTGCCAAGGCGACATGTGTCAGCCCATGTCGACCCGTGTTGACTCACGTCAATCCATGTCAGCTCGTGTTGGCCTGTGCTGGTCCACGTTGACTCGTGTTGACTTGCGCTGACACATCAGCCACGTTGACCCACGTTGACCCACGTTGACTCGTGTTGATGTGTGTTGACCCACGTTGACTTGTGTTGACCCACATTGACTTGGGCTGACTCATGTTGACCCATGTCAACCTGCGTTGACCTGTATTAGCCTGTGTTGACTCGTGTTGACCTGTGTTGACTCAGGTTGACTCATGTTGACCCATGTCAGCCCATGTTGACTCGTGTCGATCTGTGTTGACCCATGTTGACTCCCGTTGGCTCGTGTTGCCCTGCACCACCCCGGCTCAGTTGCACTTGCAGTAGTAGCCCTTGATGGCGTCGTTCCAGTTGCCCAGCAGCCCCCGGCGCACCTCCTGGAGCCGGGGCACGGCGCCGGCGCTGAAGTGGCGGCTGTGGCCCTTCTTGCCGGCCTTGTCCCACACCGTGAGCTCGCAGCGGGTGGCCACCACCAGCGAGGAGACGGAGCCGGCCCAGGAGCTGGGCATGTAGGGCACGTCGGTGCCGGGGTTCACGACCAGCGTGGCCCCCGCGCAGCACTGGTCGTAGTAGGGGCTGTTGTCGGCGTAGAGCTGGGCGCAGATACGGGAGCCGTCGGCCGCCCGCAGATCCGCCGGCGCCGGGCACTGGGCCCCGGCTGTCGCCACCGCCGCCACCAGCACCGCCAACGCCAGCGCCGCCATCGCCCAGCCCCCCGCCGCCGCCGCCCGCCCGCCCCATGGATATACCCGGCCCCAAGGCCGTGGGAAGCTGCGCGGCTGGCGCCCGGCTGCAGGGGCAGGGGGGGACAGCTGGGGACCCAGGCATCCGGGGTCGCCCGCCCCAAGCAGGCTCTGGACACCTTCTCCTCCAAGGTGGGACCCAGGCATCCGGGTCCCTCCGACCCCCGTCCCCACCCTGGGGGGTGACGTCCCTCCCCCCCAGCAAGGGACCCAGGCGTCCGGGGCCACCCCGGGGTCTGCAACCCCCCCTTCCCCCTGCAGAAGGGACCCAGGCGTCCGAGCCCCCCCCTTTCCTCCCCCCTCCAGGTGGCTCTAGACACCTCCCACCCGAGAAGGGACCCAGGTGTCCAGGCCCCCCCCCACCCTCCACAGGGACCTTCACCCCCTCCCCCTGGGAAAGGACCCAGGTGTCCGGGCCCTGCCCCCTCCCAGGGCCTCCAGGCCCCTCTGCCTGAGAAGGGACCCAGGTGTCCAGACCCTCCCACACATGTGATGAGTTGGCCGGGGCTCAGGGCCCAGCTGGGCCCTTCCTGGCCCTGGGGTGCAGTCGAGGCCGCGGCCTTCGGGGGAAACTGAGGCACTGGGGCGGGGGGGGGGATGATGCCAGCACAGGCCCCGCCCCTTATTTGCATATGCCACAAGCCATGCCCCCTGCTCTGGGACGGGGAGGAAAGGCCACACTCAGCAACCGGCAGCCGTATCCCGGCATCCGGCCCCGGCAACCTTCGCCCACCCGTATCCTGGCAACCGTAACCCACCTGTATTCTGGAAACTGGCACCGGCAACCGCCTTCCACCTGTATCCTGGCAACTGGTCCCGGCAACAGCCTCCCACCTGTATCCCGGCAACCGTATCCCACCCGCATCCTAGTGACGGGCCCCAGCTCCCACCTCCCAACCTGGTTCGGCCCCATGACTCAGGGGGTCCTTGGGGGAGGGTCGTGGGGGGGTTATGGGGGGGTCATAGGGGTCCAGGGGGGCCCCGGGGTGCAGCTGGGGACCCCCGGGAGGGAGGGACTGACCCGCAAGGGGCATCCTGACACGTGGTACCCATTGCCGAAGCTAAGCAGGGTCGGCCCTGCACCGGGCCCGGATGGGATCCCTGCCCACCCCCCAGCAGGGGGTCCATGCTGCTGAAGCTAAGCAGGGTCAGCCCCGCACCGGGCCTGGATGGGATCCCTGACCACCCCCCAGCAGGGGGTCCATGCTGCTGAAGCTAAGCAGGGTCAGCCCCGCACCGGGCCCGGATGGGATCCCTGACCACCCCCCGGCAGGGGGTCCGTGCCGCTGAAGCTAAGCAGGGTCAGCCCCGCACCGGGCCCGGATGGGATCCCTGACCACCCCCCGGCAGGGGGTCTGTGCTGCTGAAGCTAAGCAGGGTCAGCCCCGCACTGGGCCCGGATGGGAGACCCCAGCTGCTTTTCCCCCATCAAGGCCTAGACCCAGCAATCCCCTCATTAGCCCTCGTTACCGCCATGGGTTAATTAATTAGCATAACCCCCACACACACCTCCCGCAACCAGCGAATTGCCAGAGCCGGGGCCTCATTAGCATGCTAATGAGCTCGTTTGCATGGCAGGCCCCGCCTCCCCCCGCCTAACCAGGCGCTGGTGGTGGTGGAGGGGGGAGATTCTCGGGTGTCTCGTACGAGGCTGAGCACCGTCCCGTCCCCCCCCCCCCCGGCACAGAGAGGCCGGACCCCGCTGCGGTTCACACACAAAAGGTTTAATCGCCTCCAGGAGCGGGGGGGGCCCCGCGGGCCTGGGGGGGGCACAGGTTTTTAATGTAAAAACTTGTGTTAAACACTGCGACGGGCCCGGCAGGGCCGGGGGGGGGGCGGGGGGCTCCGGGCGGCGGCTGGTGGGAGGGGGGGGACCGGGGGGGGTAAAGGGAGGGGCGGAGGGGAGGGGCAGGTTGGGGTGGGGGGGTAAGAGTGGGTGGGGCAGATGGGGGGGTGCAGGGGGCAGGTGGGTGCAGGGGCAAATGGGGGGGTGCAGGGGCAGATTGGGGGGGAGGTCAGGGGGCAGATGGGTGCAGGGGGGAGATGGGGGTGCAGGGGGCAGATGGGTGCAGGGGCAAATGGGTGCAGGGGCAGAAAGGAGGGTCAGGGGGCAGAAGGGGGGGGTCAGGGTGCAAATGGGTGCAGGGGGCAGAAGGGGGGGGGTCAGGGTGCGGAGGGGGGCAGGGTGCCCGGGCTGCCTTTGGGTGCCGAGTCCCCGCCGGGGTTATCTAGACCAGCCAGATAGGAGGCCCCGGAGCCAGCGTCCGTCCTCGTTAGCGCTAACGAACCGCCGCTCCGGCGGGCTGCATATAAAGGAGCCGCGGTTCTCGTGTCATCTGTGCATATATGTCTGTGGCGTGTCCTGCCGGGCCCCGGCGCCCCCAGCGTCCGTCCGTCCGTCCCTCCGTCCGTCCTAAGGCACCGCGGCGGAAGAGCGAGCCGGGCCGCGCGCACGCGTGGCGGGGCGCACACGCGTGGCGGGGTGCACGCACACACGTGTCGAGGTGCACACGCGTGGCGGCGTGCACGTGAGCACCAGGGCGCGCACACGCGTGTCACGGTGCACCCCGCGTAGCAGGTTGCACCCGCGTGTTGCACCCACACGTTGCGGTGCACACGGGTCCCCAAGGGTGCACACACACACGCGTGTGCCGGGGTGCACACGGGTCCCGGGGTGCATGTGGGTGCCCTTGGGGGGGGGGAGGGCACACACAGGTGCCCCTGGGGGGCCATTGGGGTCCTGGGGGTGCTCGGGGGCACCCAGAGGTGCCAAGGGTGCACCCAGGGATGCACGCATGCACCCAGGGGTGTCAAGGATGCTCAAGGGCACCCAGGGGTGGACATGGGTGCCCAGGGGTGGCAGGGGCATCCGTGGGCACCCAGGGGTGCACACAGGCCCCCGGGGGTGCCGAGGGTGTGCACAAGCACCCAGGAGTGCCAAGGATGCTCATGGGCACCCAGGGATGCATTTGGGCACCCAGTGATGGACTCAGGCACCCAGAGGTGCCGTGGATTTGCACGAGCACCCAGAAGCACCAGGCGTGCACTCGGGCACCCAAAGATGCACCCGGGCACCCAGAGGTGCCATGGATTTGCACGAGCACCCAGGGGTGCCCAGCACACACTCGTGCACCCAAGGATGCCACGGATGTGCACGAGCACCCAGAAGCACCAGACGTGCACCCAGGCACCCAAGGATGCACCTGGGCACCCAGAGGTGCCATGGATTTGCACGAGCACCCAGGGGTGCCCAGCACACACTCGTGCACCCAAGGATGCCACGGATGTGCACGAGCACCCAGAAGCACCAGGCGTGCACCCAGGGGTGCCACTGATGTGCACAAGCACACGGGGGGGGGGGTGCCTGGCGTGCACTCGGGCACCCAAGGGTGCTGCGGATGCACACAGGCGCCTGGGGATGCCCAGCACACGCTCATGCACCCAAGGATGCGCACGAGCACCCAGGGGTGCCCAGCGCACGTTCACGCACCCAAGGGTGCCAAGGACGTGCACAAGCCCCCAAAGGCGCCAGGCGTGCGCTCGGGCACCCAGGGGCACCCACGAGCACCCAAGGGTGCCACGGCCACCCCCCAAGCCCCGGCCAGCACCGGGCGCGCGCTCGGGCCCCCAAACCTTCCCGCGGGCGCCCGGCGGCGAGCACCCGAGGGTGCCCCCGCGGCCCTCCCTAGACGGTGCTCTCGAGCATCCACTCGGTGCTGCCGAACGCGGGGCGCCGGGGCGCCGGGGTGGTGGCGGCGGCGGCGGCGGCGGCGTTGGCGGCGGCGTCGAGGCGCGAGGCGGAGGCGTGCAGCCGTGTCCGTGCGCGGCGCGGGTAGCTGTGGCTGGGGAAGAGCCCGCGGGTGCCGTCGAAGGAGTGTCGCTGCCGCGCCGCCCCGGCACCCGCCGCTGCAGCACCCACCGCAGCAGCAGCAGCAGCAGCACCCGGCGGCTCGGGCGCCGGCGCGGCACCGGCCACCGGCTCCTCCTCGCCGCCCGGCCCGGCCTCGAGGTCGCCGGGGCGCTTGGCACCCGCCGGCTGGGCGCCGTTGGTCTGCGAGCAGACGCTGTGCACGGCGGCGGCGGGCGGGCGGCGGCGGGCGCCGGCCGCCTTGTAGCGCACGGTGAGGATGAGGATGAAGACGAGGACGGAGGCGGCGATGGCGCCGCCGATGACGATGATGATGGTGCCGCCCAGGAAGTGGGGGCGGGCGGCGGGGCAGCGGGGGCCGCCGGCGGCCGTGGCGAAGCGCACGCAGCCCACGGCCCGCGCCGCCGGCAGTGCCGTCACGCCGTCCTCGTACACCGCCAGCACGCACAGGTCGTACTCGCGGCCCGCCGCCAGGTCCGTCACCACGAAGGTCTTGCTGGACGAGGGGATCATCCTGCGGGGAGGCCGGGGCTCAGGGCCGGTGCCGGGGGGGGAGCACGGAGCGCGCGCCACCGCGCCATGCGTGCTGCTGCAATGTGCCGGGTCGTGCATGTTGCTACAATACACTGCATCGTGCATGCTCGTGCAATGCACCAGGTCATGCATACTCATGCAATGCACTGGGTTGTGCATGCTCTGGTTTGTGCATGCTCATGCAATGTGCCAGGTCGTGCTGCTTGTGCAATGCATTGGATTCTGCATGCTGGTGCAATGCACCGGATCATGCGTGCTCATGCAATGCACCAGGTCACGTATGCTGGCGCAATGCACTGGTTTGTGCATGCTGGTGCAATGCACCGGACCGTGCATGCTCCTGTAATGCACCACACTCTGCATGCTTGTGCGATGCACCGGGTCATGCATGCTGGTGCAATGCACTGGTTTGTGCACGCTGGTGCAATGCACGGACTCGCACATGGTGCTGCACTCTTGCAGCTCACACACGGTGGTGTAACGCGCTGGCTTGCCTGTAGCGATGCAAGGCATGGACTCACACGTGGCGGGGCAAGGCATGGACTTGCACACGGTGCTACAATGCACAGACTCGCACACCACCGTGGTGCAGTGTCCCAGCTCGCACACGGTGGCACAATGCACTGTCTCACACGCAGTGTGCAATGCACGGGCTCACGCACCGGTGGTGCAACGTCCCACCTTGCATACGGTGGTGCAATGCGCTGCCTCACACGCAGTGTGCGATGCCCTGGCCCGTGTGCCCTCGTGGACTGCTGGGCAATGCCACACACCAGCGTGCGGCACTGTGCACTGCTGTGCAATGCCACGTGCCCTTGTGTAGCACCGTGCACTGCTGCGCGATGCCGTACACCCCCGTACAGCATTGTGCACCGCTGCGCAGCACCGCGTGATGCTGTGCAGCATCGCGCACCGCTGTGCAATGCCGTGCACTCTCTTGCAGCATTGTACACCCCTGTGCGGCACCGTGCGACGCCGTGTGGCCCCTTGCACCACCGTGCACTGCCGTGCAGCATCATGTGCCGCTGTGCAATGCCGTGTGCCCCCGTGAAGCACTGTGTGCCACTGTGCAATGCTGTGAACCCTTCTGCAGCACCATGCACCGCTGTGCAATGCCATGAACCCCTGCGCAGCATCGTGCGTCACTGTGCAATGCCGTACACCCCCTTGCAGCGCTGCGCACTGCTGTGCAATGCCATACAGCCCTGTGCAGCACCATGTAATGCCGTGCAATGCCGTGCAGCACCGTGCAGCGCTGTGCAGCACCGTGCAACGCTGTGCACCCCCGCGCAGCGCCGTGCAACACCGCGCAGCCCCGCGCCACCCCGCCGCCCGCTCACCGGTAGACAAGGCTGTCGTCGAGGGAGCTGTTGTACTGGATCTGGTACATGCGGATGCCGGGCACGTGGCGCTGGGCAGGCCAGCGGATGCGGGCGGAGGAGGCGGTGAGCTCGGCGGCCACGATGCGCCGCTCGGCGGCCCGGCTCTCGTTGGCGGCGGCGGCGGGGGGCGGCGGCGCGGGCGCGGGCCATGTCGGAGGGGCTGGCGGCAGGCGGCGGCGGCGGGCGGGCGGCGGGCAGCGGCAGGGGCAGCACGGCCAGGGCGACGGGAGCGGCGGCCTCGCCGGCGGCGTTGGAGGCGACGCAGGTGAAGGCGCCGTGGTCGCCCAGGGTGGCGGCGCGCAGCTCCAGGGTGCCGTCGGGCCGCAGCGCCCGGCGGGTGCCGTTGCGCACGGGGCGCCCGTCGGGAGCCAGCCAGCGCAGGGCCGGCGGCGGGTCGCCGGCGGCGGAGCAGCCCACGCTCACCGCCTGGCCCTGCAGCACGGCGCCGGCGCTGGCCCGCGCCCGCGTGATCAGCGGCGCCTGGCAGACGAATTCCTCCTCCGGCACGGCCCACAGCGGCCGGTCGGCCAAGCGGGGCGGCGAAGCGCACGTCTCCAAGCCGCCGGCGCCCGCCGCCGGCGCCCGCCGCCGCAGCCACAGCAGCTCGCAGTTGCAATGCAGCGGGTTGCCGCCGAGCGCCAGGCTGAGACGGGGCGCGGGCGGCGGGCGCGGGCCGCCGGGCTCGGGCAGCGTGCGCAGGCGGTTGGCGGTGACGTCCAAGCGGGCCAGCTTGGGCAAGCGAGCCAGGGCGCCGGGCGCCACGCGCTCCAGCAGGTTGTGGTCCAGCGTGAGCGTGTTGAGGCTGGCCATGGCGCCGATGGCGTCCCAAGGCACGCTGGCCAGGTTGTTGTAGGAGAGGTCCAGGTCCTCCACGGTGGCCACGAAGGCGTCGAAGGCGGCCGCCTCGATGCGCCCCAGCTGGTTGTTGGCCAGGATGAGGCGGCGCAAGCTGGCCAAGCCCCGCAGCTGGGCGCTGCCCAGCGCCAGCAGCCGGTTGCCGTCCATGTGCAGGGCGCGCAGGGCGCGGAGGTCGGCGAAGGCGCCGGGCGCCACGTGGCTGATGGTGTTGCGCGACAGCGTGAGGTGCACCAGGCTGGTCATGTTGGCGAAGTCGGGGCGGCGCACGGCGGCGATGAAGTTGTCGGTGAGGCGCAGCTCCACGGTGCGGCGGTCGATGGCGGGCGGCACGAAGAGCAAGCCCGTCTTGGCGCAGAGCAGCGTGGGGTTGGGCGCCGCCGCCGGGCAGATGCAACGGCCCGGGCAGCGGCCTTGCGGTTGGGGTTGGGACCGGGTGACGGCGCCCAGCACCACCAGCGATACCAGCAGTTTGGCCATGGCGCCTCGTCTGGCCGGCCGCCCCGGCGCTGCGGGAGGGAGGGAGGGAGGGAGGGAGGCGGCGGGGTTCAGCGCTGGGGCGAGGGGCGCGGGGCGACGCGGCGGGGTGACGCGGGCGCGCCGGGCTTTGCAACGGGGTGACATGCATGGTGCTGTGCATTACAATAAGGCATTGCACTGTGCATTGCAACGGGGTGACACACATGGTGCTGTGCGTTGCAACGGGGTGAGGTGCATGGCGCTCTGCATTGCAACAGGGTGACATGCATGGTGCTGCGTGTTGCAACAAGGCATGGTGCTGTGCGTTGCAACAAGACATGGCACTGTGCATTGCAACGGGGTGACGTGCATGGTGCTGTGCGTTGCAACAAGACATGGCACTGTGCATTGCAACGGGGTGACGTGCATGGTGCTGTGCGTTGCAACAAGACATGGCACTGTGCATTGCAACGGGGTGACGTGCATGGTGCTGTGCGTTGCAACAAGGCATTGCATTGTGCATTGCAACGGGGGTGACGTGCATGGTGCTGTGCGTTGCAACAAGACATGGCACTGTGCATTGCAATGGAGTGACAGGCATGGCGCTGTGCATTGCAACGGGGTGACACACGTGGCGCTGAGCACTGCAACAAGGCATTGCGCTGTGCACTGCAACGGGGTGACGTGCGCGGCACTGTGCATTGCAACAGGGTGACACACGTGGCACTGCGTTGCAACAAGGCATGGCGCTGTGCATTGCAACGGGGTGACACGCACGGCGCTGTGCATTGCAACGGGGTGACACATCGCAACGCAGCAAGGTGACGCATGGCGCTGCGCGTTGCAACAAGGCGTTGCGCCGTGCAACGCAACGGGGCGACACGCGCTGCGACACGGCCGGGTGACACGCGTGGGGCTGGGCGATGTGGGGGGGTGGCACGCGGCGGGGGGGGCCCGTGCGAGGCGTGTGCGAGGCGTGTGCGAGGCGTGTGCGAGGCGTGTGCGAGGCGTGTGCGCCCCGTGCCCCCCCCCCCCCCCGCACCTACCTGCGCTCAGGGCTCCATGGTGCCGCCGGGTGCTGCCGCCTCCGGTGCCTGCGGGGAGGAGGGTGCTGAGCCTGGCGCCCAGCGCCCACCAGTACGGACCAGCACCCACCAGTACGGACCAGTGCCCGTCAGCATGGACCAGCGCCCGCCAGCATGGACCAGCGCCCGCCAGCATGGACCAGCGCCCACCAGTACGGACCAGCATGGACCAGCACCCACCAGTACGGACCAGTGCCCGTCAGCATGGACCAGCGCCCGCCAGCATGGACCAGTACAGACCAGCACCCACCAGTATGGACCAGCGCCCGCCAGTATGGACCAGCGCCCACCAGTACGGACCAGCACCCACCAGTACGGACCAGTGCCCGCCAGCATGGACCAGCGCCCGCCAGCATGGACCAGTACAGACCAGCACCCACCAGTATGGACCAGCGCCCGCCAGTATGGACCAGCACCCACCAGTACGGACCAGCATGGACCAGCACCCACCAGTACAGACCAGCACCCACCAGGATGGACCAGCACCCACCAGGATGGACCAGTACAGACCAGCACCCACTAGGATGGACCAGCACCCACCAGGATGGACCAGTATGGACCAGCACCCACCAGCATGGACCAGCACCCACCAGTACAGACCAGCACCCACTAGGATGGACCAGCACCCACCAGGATGGACCAGTACGGACCAGCGCCCACCAGTATGGACCAGCACCCACCAGTACAGACCAGCACCCACTAGGATGGACCAGCATGGACCAGCGCCCACCAGTATGGACCAGCACCCGCCAGTACAGACCAGCACCCACCAGGATGGACCAGCACCCGCCAGGATGGACCCGTACTGACCAGTATGGCCCAGTATGAACCAGTACAGGCCAGTATGGCCCAGAACAACCCAGTACCCACCAGTACGCAGCAGTGAGGACCAGTATGGCCCAGTACAAACCAATACAGCCCAGTATAACCCAGCACAGCCCCGTATAAACCAGTACTGCCCAGTATGGCCCAGTACAAGCCAGTACAGCCCAGAAGTGCCCAGCACCCCCCTGACGGCCCAGTGCAGCCCAGTACGGGCCAGCACGGGCCAGTACAACCCAGTACAGCCCAGCCCAGCCCAGCATAACCCAGTACGATCCAGTATGGCCCCGTATGGCCCAGTGCAGCCCAGTACAGCCCAGTACTGCCCAGTACAACCCAGTACAGCCCAGAACAACACTACAAAACCCAGTACAGGCCAGTACAGCTCAGTATAACCCAGTATGATTCAGTACAGACCAGTATAGCCCAGCACAGCCCAGTACAGCCCAATACGACCCAGTGTAACCCTGTACAACTCAGCACAGCCCAGTAAGGCCCAGTACGGCCCAGTATGGCCCAGGATAACCCAGTACAGCACAGTACAACCTAGTACAGCCCAGTATAGCCCAGTATAGCCCAGTACATAGCAGTACAACCCAGCATAGCCCAGTATGGCCCAGCACAGCCCAGTATGGCCCAGCACAGCCCAGTACAACCCAGTATAGTCCAGTGTGGCACAGCATGGCCCAGTACAGCCCAGTATGGCCCAGTACAGCCCAGTACAACCCAGTATAGTCCAGTATGGCCCAGCACGGCCCAGTATGGCCCAGTACAGCCCAGTACAGCCCGTCCCTGTGTCCCCTTCATGTGTCCCCTGGCTCCTCCCAGACACACACGTGCACACGCGTGTTCCTGCCCCCACGGTGCAATCACACACACGTGCACACGCGTGTTCCTGCCCCCACGGTGCAATCACACACACGTGCACACGCGTGTCCATGCTCCCACGGTGCAATCACACACACGTGCACACGCGTGTTCCTGCCCCCACGGTGCAATCACACACACGTGCACACGCGTGTTCCTGCCCCCACGGTGCAACCACACACACGTGCACACGCGTGTTCGTGCCCCCACGGTGCAACCACACACGTGCACACGCGTGTTCCTGCCCCCACGGTGCAATCACACACACGTGCACACGCGTGTTCCTGCCCCCACGGTGCAACCACACACATGTGCACACGCGTGTTCCTGCCCCCACGGTGCAATCACACACACGTGCACACGCGTGTTCCTGCCCCCACGGTGCAATCACACACGTGCACACGCGTGTTCCTGCCCCCACGGTGCAATCACACACACGTGCACACGCATGTTCCTGCCCCCACGGTGCAATCACACACACGTGCACACGCGTGTTCGTGCCCCCACGGTGCAATCACACACATGTGCACACGCGTGTTCCTGCCCCCACGGTGCAATCACACACACGTGCACACGCGTGTTCCTGCCCCCACGGTGCAATCACACACATGTGCACACGCGTGTGCCCCCCCCCAACACGCGTGCACGGGGAGGGGGGGGCAGCGAGGGCCGCGCACGAGGGCCCCGGTGCCCCCCCCCGCCCCCCCCGCCCCAAACTGCCCCCGGGGGGAAATGGGGGGGGGGGGTCGGGAGACCGAGGGGCATCGGGACCCTGCGGAAACCCGGGACCTGTTTCCTCCCCCCCACCCCGGTACCGTGTGTCCCCCCCCCTCCGGTAACTGCCCCCCCCCCCAGTAACTGCCCCCCCCTCCGGTAACTGCCCCCCCCGGTAGCTGCCCCCTCCAGTCCCCTTGTGCCCCCCCAGTTCCCCGGTGACCCCCGTAACCGGTTCTTCCCCCCCACCCCCGGTAACTGCCCCCCCCCTCCGGTAACCGGTCCCGGTTCCCTCCCCCCTAATAGCTGCACCCCCCGGTACCCGGTTCCTCCTCCCGGTATCTGCCCCCCCCCCGGAAACGGGTTCCCCCCCCCGGTTCCCGGTTCCCCCCCCTCGGTACCCGGTTCCCCCCCCCGGTAACCGGTTCCCCCTCCCCGGTTACCCCCCCCCGGTTCCCGCTCCCCCCCCCCCCCGCCGGTGCCCGGTACCTGGGGGGGGCTCAGCCCCCGGCCGCTCCCATGGCGGCTCCGCGGGCCGGTGCCGGGGGGCGCGGGGGGGCCCCGGGCCCGGTCAGGCCTGGCCCCACCGGGGGGCCATGGGGGGGGGGGAGGAGGGGGGGAGACACGGGACCGGGTGGGGGGGGGGGCGGGTAAATACCGGGCCCGGCGGTAGCGGGATCGGGGGGGGGGGGGGCGCGATGTCGGTACCGGGATGCGGCGGGAGGCACCGGGATGCTGAGCAAAAACCGGCCCCGGTGATGGCACCGGGATTTTTGGGGGAGGGGGGGGGGCGGAGAACCGGGATGGGGGGGGGGGAGGGAACCGGGATGGGGAGGGGACTGGGATGATGCGGGGCGGCGGGGAGGGGGGGGGGGGAGAACCGGGATGGGGAGCACCGGGATGCGGGCGGGATGATGCGGGAGGTACCGGGATGCGGGTGTGTGTGGGGGAACCGGGATGCGGGGGGGGGGGGTACCGGGATGCGGGAAGCACCGGGATGCAGATGGGGGGACCGGGATTGGGGGGGACCGGGATGCGGGGGGAAGGGGGGGGGTACCGGGATGCGGGGCGGATGCGGGGCCCGGTGGCCCCGGGGCGCTGCGGGGGGGGCCGGGCCGGGACCGGCGGCGGCGGCGGGGCCGGGGGCGGCGGGCGCAGGCCGCTGCTCGCCGCTCCGGAGCCCGCAGAGCCGCCGGGGCGGGGCGGGGCGGCGGCACCGGGCGGGCGGGGCCCGGCGCGGGGCGGCGCCGCGGCGGCACCGGGCGGCGGCGGCGGCGGCGGCGGCGGCGGCGGCGGCGGCGGCACCGGCACCGCGGGAGCCTCCGGTCACCCCCGGCCCCGCCGCTGCCTCCCCCGCCCGGGTTCATCCCTCCATCCCTCCCTGCATCCCTGCATCCATCCCTGCATCCCTGCATCCCTCCATCCTTCCCTCCATCCCTCTTTCCCCCCACATCCCTCCCTCCATCCGTCCCTGCACCCCCCCATCCCTTCTTCCCCGCACCCCTCTGTCCCTCCTCCATCCCTCCCCGTGTCCCCTCCGTCCCTCCTGCCATCCTGCTCTCTGTCCCCGCATCCCTTCCTGTGGCCCTCCATCCCTCCTTCCCTCCATCCCTCCTTCCTTCCATCCCTCATTCCCTCCATCCCTCCCCGCATCCCTCCCACCGTCCCCACATCCCTCCGTCCATCCCCACATCCCTCCATCCCTCCTGCTGTCCCTCCGTCCCTCCATCCGTCCCTTCCACCATCCCCGCATCCCTCCATCCATCCCTCCATCCCTCCATCCATCCCTCCATCCCTTCATCCATCCCTCCATCCCTTCATCCATCCCTCCCACCATCTCCACATCCCTCCATCCATCCCTCCATCCCTCCCTCCCACCATTCCCCCATCCCTCCATCCATCCCTCCATCTGTCCCTCCCACCATCCCCATGTCCCTCCATCCATCCCTCCATCCCTCCCTCCCACCATCTCCACATCCCTCCTGCTGTCCCTCCATCCCTCCATCCATCCCTTCCACCATCCCCGCATCCCTCCATCCATCCCTCCATCCCTCCATCCATCCCACCATCCCTCCCTCCCACCATCTCCACATCCCTCCATCCATCCCTCCATCCCTCCTGCTGTCCCTCCATCCCTCCATCCATCCCTCCCACCATTCCCACATCCCTCCATCCATCCCTCCATCCCTCCCTCCCACCATCCCCACATCCCTCCATCCATCCCTCCATCCCTCTGGGCGCGTCTGCGTGTCCATCCCTCTGTCCATCTCTCCATCCCTGTGTCCGCATCCATCCCTCCGTCCATCCCTGTTTCTGTGTCCGTCGCTCCGTCCACCCAGGCAGGGCCCAGGCGTCCGGGCCCTGCTCTCACCCATGGACCTTGCTGCCCTCGGCCTGCTGGGGACGCTGGGGACATGCTGGGGGCATTGGGGACATAGTGGGGACACTGGGGACACACTGGGAGTCATGGGGACGCTGGGGATGTTGGGGACATGCGGGGGGCATTGGGGACATACTGGGGACATGCTGGGGATGGTGGAGATGCTGGGAGTCATGGGGACACTGGGGATGTTGGGGACACGCTGGGGACACTGGGGACACACCGGGAGTCATGGGGACACTGGGGATGTTGGGGACACGCTGGGAGTCATGGGGACACTGGGGACATTGGGGGCATGCTGGGGGCATTGGGGACATACTGGGGACACACTGGGATGTTGGGGACATGCTGGGATTCATGGGGACACTGGGGATGTTGGGGACACACTGGGGATGCTGGGGGCATTTGGGACATACTGCAGACATGCTGGGGATGGTGGAGATGCTGGGGACATCGGGGACAGGCTGGGGACACTCTGGGGGGGATGGAGATGTCAGGGACACATTGGGGACATTGTAGGGATGCTGGGGACACCCTAGGGATGCTGGGGACACATTGGGGATGCTGGGGACATTGTGGACACCCTGGGGATATTGGGGACATCCTGGGGACTTTGGGGACATGTTGGGGACAATGGGGACACTGGGGATGCTGGGGACACATTGGGGACCTTAGGGACATGTTGGGGACATGGAGGACAGCCTGGGGATGTTGGGGACACGTTGAGGATGATAGGGACAGCCTGGTGATGCTGGGGACATGGGGAACACCCTGGGGACCTTGGGGACATGTTGGGGACAATGGGGATGATGGGGACACACTGGGGATGCCAGGGGCTCATTGGGGGCCCTGGGGACACCCTGGGGACATCAGGGACATCAGGGACATGTTGGGGACATTGAGGACAGCCTGGGGACACCCTGGGGACATGGGGATGTTGGAGATGTTGGGGACACGTTGGGGATCCTGGGGACACCTTGGGGATGTTGGGGACATCTGGGACACGTTGGGGACATTGAAGACCCTGGGGACACCCTGGGGACATCGGGGACATCAGGGTCATGTTGGGGACAGTGGGGACATCGGGGACCCCCTGGGCCGGGCACGGGGGACCCAGGCGTCCGGGCTGGGGGAGGGGCTGCTCCAGCGAAGGGCAGAGTTAAGGGTAACCAGGAGGGGGCGTGGCCCAAAGGGGGGCGTGGTCTAAGGGAGGGGGCGAGGCCGGCGCAAGGGGGCGGGGCCGGCGAGGGGCCGCGCGGCGCCAGCGGCTCCCCCGCCCCGCCCGACGTCTCAGGGCGCGCCCCCGCGCTCCCATTGGCTGCGGCGCCGCCGACGGGCACCGGCGCGGGCCAATCAGGTGCCGGGGCGGGGCCGGCGGGCGCGGGAGCCCCCCTCCAGCTCCCCCACCCTCCCCCGGCCGGAAGCAGCGGCCCCGCCCCCCGCGGGCCCATTGGGCGGTGAGCGGCAGGGTGGCGGAAGGGGCGGGGCGGGCGCGGGTGCGCCGGCGCGCGCAGGCGCGGTGACGCGTGCGTGCGTGCCGTGCGCGCTGACGTTGCGCGGCGGCTACGGCGCCTCGGTGTGCGGCTGGCGGGGCCCGACGGGCCGCGGCGGCGGCGGTGAGTGCGAGGCCGCCCCGGGGACCGGGCCTGCCCCGGACCGGGCCCCCGGCCGACCCCCTCCGCGGCCGCGACCGTCCTGGGCCGGCCCCCTCCGGTACCGGGCCTGGGCCGGGCCCTCCCCCCGCCGGGACCGGGCCTGGGCCTGTTCCTCCCCTTTCCGGTACCGGGGTCGGGCCAGGCTCCCTCCCCTCACACCGGTACCGGCCCCTTCGCACCAGTACCGGGCCCAGACCCGCCCGTTCTCCGGGACCGCCCTGCTCCGGTACCGGGCTCCTCCCCTTACCGGGCCCGGTCCGACCCTCCTCTCCGGTAACGACCCCGCCCCGGTACCGGCCCCGGCCTGATCCCTCCTTCTCTCCGGGGCTGGGCCCGGCCTTCGTTCCCGCCCCCGATGCGGGAAGCGAAGCCACCGGGATCTCCCCGTTCATCCCCCTCCCCCCCGGGGTGGCCGGGCCCCCGTGTCGCCGACCCTCCCTGCCGGGACCCTCGGGATCCCCCCGTTCTCCCCGGAGGCCCTTCATGGTTCTGGGACCCTCGTGGTCCTGGGATGCCCGGGCCCCCCCCCGTGCTCCTGACTGGACCCCCCCAGTCCCTGGATCCCCCCAATCCCCCAGGCTGGACCCCCACAATCCTGCCCCCCCCCATTCCCCGGCCAGGACCCCCATGGTCCCGGCCCCCCCCCCTCCTGCCCCCAGGTGGGACCCCCGGACCCCCACGTCCCCCAGGCCGGGCCCCCCGCGATCCTGGGACCCCCAGGACCCCCACGTCCCTTAGGCCAATCCCCCACAGTCCTGGGGCGCCCGGGACCCCCACGTCCCCCAGGCCGGGCCCCCCCCGGTCCTGGGGTGCCCGGGACCCCCACGTCCCCCAGGCTGGGCCCCCCGCGATCCTGGGACCCCCAGGACCCCCACGTCCCTTAGGCCAATCCCCCACAGTCCTGGGGCGCCCGGGACCCCCACGTCCCCCAGGCCGGGCCCCCCCCAGTCCTGGGACCCTGGGCACCCCCACGTCCCCCAGGCTGGGTCACCCCCCGGTCCTGGGGCACCCGGGACCCCCATGTCCCTCAGGCTAATCCCCCACAGTCCTGGGGCACCTGGAACCCCCACATCCCCCAGGCTGGGCCCCCCCCCCGGTCCTGGGGTGCCTGGGACCCCCACGTCCCACAGGCCAATCCCTCGTGGTCCTGGGACCCCCGGGACCCCCACGTCCCTTAGGCCAATCCCCCACAGTCCTGGGGTACCTGGAACCCCCACGTCCCCCAGGCTGGCCCCCCCCCCGGTCCTGGGACCCCGGGGACCCCCACGTCCCCCAGGCTGGGTCCCCCCCGGTCCTGGGACCCCCATGTTCTCTGGGCTGAGACCCTCATGGCCATGGGACCCCCCCCCAATTCTCCTCCCACTAACTGGGAGCAGGTATGAGGGGGGCCACACTGGGAAAGCCTGGGGGGGGGCCGAACGGCACCCCCCAGATTATCCTGACTATATTGGGGGGCTGAACTGGCCCCCCACGCAGTCCCAGTTGCACGGGGGGGGCCGAACGGGACCCCCCTAGATTATCCTAACTATATTGGGGAGCTGAACTGGCCCCCCATGCAGGCCCAGTTGCACGGCGGGGGGCTGAACTGGGCCCCCCAGATCATTCTGAGTATATTGGGGGGCTGAACTGGCCCCCCACGCAGTCCCAGTTGCACTGGGGGGCTGAACTGGGCCCCCAACCTGGTCCCAGTTGCACTGGGGGGGCTGAACTGGGCCCCGACCTGGTCCCAGTAGCACTGGGGGGGCTAAACTGGCCCCCCCCAGCCGTTCTGGGCGGTGCCGTAACGCCGCCCCCGTCTCCGCTCTCTCCGCAGGGATCTCCGGGGCGCTCCGCGGCCGCACAGCAACACCGGGGGGGCCCGGCCGGAGCCGCGGGGGCCTCGCGCCCCCCCGCCGCACGCCCGCCCCGCTTCGGCGGCCCGCCGACTCCACGCCCGGCCCCCGCGGGGGTCGCCGCCGCCGTCGCCGCCGCGCCGAAACCATGTGAGGGGGGGCACGGCCGGGCCCGCGTCTCCTCGCCGCCGCCGCCGCCCGCTCCCACCGTTCCCACCGCTCCCGCCGCCGCCGCCACCATGATGTTCCGGGACCAGGTGGGGATCCTGGCGGGGTGGTTCAAGGGCTGGAACGAGTGCGAGCAGACGGTGGCCTTGCTCTCGCTGCTCAAGCGCGTCACCCGCACCCAGGCCCGCTTCCTGCAGCTCTGCCTCGAGCACTCGCTGGCCGACTGCGCCGAGATCCACGTCCTCGAGGCCGAAGCCAACAGCGCCGGTGAGTCCCGCGCCGGCGCCGCGCCGCCTTCCGAAACGCGCTGGCTTCGCCCGGAGAAAAGCGCAGCCCCCCCCCCCCCGGAGCGGTTTTCCTCGGGGCCGTTTGCATTCCTGGCATTCCTGGAGCCGGGCCCGGGGGTTGGGGCGCTCTCTCCCCGGAGCCGCGCGCCTCCGCCGCTTGCTTCCTTCCTGCCGCGCCGGGGAGCCCCTGGCGCTCGGCCCCGGCTCGCTTTTTTCCTGCCGGGAGAAGCTTTTCCGCCTGATGCGAGCGCCGAGCCCCCCTTGCGGCCGGCGCGCGGGGAGAAAGCAGGGGGGGGCGGCGGAAACGGCGCCAAACCGAACGCCACCGCTTCGACCTCCGCTTCCCCCCCGAGCTTTATAATTTCCCGGGCGCTGCTTTTCGGGAAGGAGGGAGGAGGAAAAGCCGGGGGGGGATCTCAGCCACCTCTCCCCCCCGCCTCCCCCCCGGCAGCCGTCATCAGCCAGTGGCCGCAGGAGCCGAAGGAGAAGGCCGTTTCGCTGCTGCTCTCGCACCTGCCGCTGCTGCAGCCCGGCAACGCCGAGGCCAAGGCCGAGTACATGAAGCTGCTGCAGAAGGTGCTCGCTTACTCCATCGAGAGCAACCAGTTCGTGGAGGAGAGCCGGCAGCTGCTCTCCTACGCCCTCATCCACCCCGCCACCACCCTGGACGACCGCAACTCCCTGGCCCTGTGGCTCGGCCACCTGGAAGAGCGCCTGGCCGGCGCTTACGGCGCCCGCGGCCGCCCCGAGGCCCCTTTCCACTCGCGCCAGGGCTCCGACGAGTGGCAGGCGCCCGGCGAGGCCGCCCTCGCCGACCTGGCGCCCGGCTGGCAGGACAAGGCGCCTCGCGAGAACGGACACTTGCCCTTCCACTCCTCCAGCTCCGTGCCCGCCGCCATCAACAGCCTCGGCGGCAACCCAGGTGAGCAGGAGGCGGGGGGGGGGGTCACCGGGAACGCGCCGTGCCGGTCCCGAGGGGATGGGGGGGAACCGGGGATGCTCCGTGACAGTCCTGGGGGGACAACGGGGCACGGAGGGTGCTGGGGACGCTCTGTGCCAGTCCCGAGGGGATGGGGGGACCGGGGATGCTCTGTGACAGCCCTATGGGGACAAGGGGACACAGAGGGCACTGGGGACACTCCGTGCCAGTCCCGAGGGGATGGGGGGGGGACCGGGGATGCTCCGTGACAGCCCTGGGGGAACAAGGGGACACAGAGGGGACTGAGGATGCTCCATGCCAGTCCCGAGGGGACAGGGGGGACTGGGGATGCTCTGTGACAGCCCTGGGGGGACAAGGGGACACGGAGGGGGGACCTAGGATGCTCCATGACAGCCCTGGGGGGACAAGAGGACTTGAGGGAGGGAATCAGAGACCCCCTGCACCAGCCCTGGTGATCTGGAGGGGACAAGGGGGACCCAGGGGGGGATCAGAGACTCCCTGCATCAACCCTGATGACGCAGAGGGGACAAGGGGGACCCAGGGTGGGATCAGGGATCCCCCACACCAGCCCTGGTGACCTGGAGGGGACAAGGGGGACCCAGGGGGGATCAGAGACCCCCTGCGCCAGCCCTGATGACCTGGAGGGGACAAGGGGGACCCAGAGGGGGATCAGAGACCCCCTGCGCCAGCCCTGGTGACGCGGAGGGGACAAGAGGGACCCAGAGAGGGATCAGGGACGCCCTGGTGACGTAGAGGGGACAAGGGGGACCCGGGGGGGGGGATCAGAGCCCCCCCCACACCATCCCTGATGACACGGAGGGGACAAGGTGTGTGTGTGTGGGGGGGGGATATCAGGGCCGCCCCGCGCCCACCCTCGTTCCCAAAACCTCCGCAGCGGATCCCGGCGCCCCCCGGGGGCGGTGGCAAATCCGGCAGTGGGGGGACACCCACGCCGTGTCCCCCCCCCCCCCGTTCTCGCCCCCGCAGCCCTGCCCTGCCAGCTGCACGCCAGCCCGCTGAAGCGCTCGCTGTCGCTGGCGCCCGGCAGCCCCCAGGCGGGCGGCGAGTGGCCCGGCGGTGACGAGCCCGGCGCCCGGCCGCCCTTCGGGCCCGGCGAGCACGCGCCCCTCTCGCCGCAGAGCAGCGTGGCCTCGTCGGGCAGCGAGCAGACCGAGGAGCCCGCCGGCGGCCGCAACACCTTCCAGGAGGACGGCAGCGGCATGAAAGGTAGCGCTCGGGGACACGGGGGACGCCCCGGGGCGCCCGCCGGCCCGCCTCACCCGCCCCGCGCGTGTCCCCGTCCCCCCTCGCAGACGTCCCGTCGTGGCTCAAGAGCCTGCGGCTGCACAAATACGCCGCCCTCTTCGCCCAGATGACCTACGAGGAGATGATGACCCTCACGGAGCATCACCTGGAGTCGCAGGTGGCTCTCCGCCCCCCCCCGGGGGGCGCGTCCCCCTTTCCGCGTCGTCCCCTTCGTGTCCCCTCCCCGTCCTCATCCTCCTCTCCCTCTGCCCGCAGAATGTCACCAAAGGGGCCCGCCACAAGATCGCTCTCAGCATCCAGAAGCTGCGCGAGAGGCAGAGCGTCCTCAAGTCGCTGGAGAAGGTGCGGAGGGGCGGCGGGGTGGCCCTGGCGTTGTCCCCAACCGCCCGCCCCGTCTCCCCCAGGCTGGCAGGGTCGCTCCTGTGTTCCCTGGGGTCCCCCCGGGTCCCTCCTGTGTTCCTGCGTTTAGCCCAGGGTGTTCCTGGTCCCCCTGGGTCCCTGGGTCCCTCCTGTGTCCCTGGTCCCGGCCCAGGGTGTCCCTGGGTCCCTCCTGTGTCCCTGGATCCCTCCTATGTCCCTGGTCCCAGCCCGGGGTGTCCCTGGGTCCCCCCTGTGTCCCTGGTCCCAGCCCGGGGTGTCCCTGGTCCCCCCTGTGTCCCTGGTCCCGGCCCAGGGAGTCCCTGGTTCCCCCCCCATGTCCCTGGGTCCCTCCTGTGTCCCTGGTTCCCCCCCTGTGTCCCTGGGGCTGGCCCGGGGTGTCCCTGTGTCCCTAGAGCTGGTCCAAAGTGTCCCTTGTCCCCCCTCCCATGTCCCTGGGGCTGGTAGAGGGTCCTTTGTGCCCCCCGTGTCCCTGGGGCCAGCCCCGGGGTGTCTTTGACCCTCCCCTGAGCCCCCCTTGTCCCCCAGTGTCCCCAGAGCTGGTACGGGGGGTCTCTGGTGCCCCCCCAGGTCCCCTTGTCCCCACCTTGTCCCCAGGGTTTTCCTGGGATGTCCCCCCCCGTGTCACATCCCCTTGTCTTCAGGGCTGTCCCCGGTCACCCCAGGTCCCTGGCGGGTCCCCGTGTCCCCCCCCCCCACCCACGTGTCCCCGTGTCCCCCCCCCGCAGGACATCCTCGAGGGGGGGAACCTGTGGACGGCGCTGCAGGAGCTGCAGCAGATCATGGTGACGCCCATCAAGGCCTTCCGGCCCCCCGCGGCGGCGCCCCCCGCGCCCCCCCCTGCCGCCACCGCCGCCGCCGCCGCCAACGGGGCCCCCGCCAAGGACCCCCCCGGGGGGGAGGCCTTCGCCCCCCACCCGGCCGCCGACGCCGAGGCCCCCGCCGCCCCCGTGCCCGAGGGCGACATCCCCGGGCAGTTCACCCGCGTCATGGGCAAGGGTGAGCGAGAGCCGCCCGGACGCCTGGGTCCCTGCCGCGGCGGGGGGGGGGGGGGGGGGGCATCCGGATGCCTGGGTCCCCTTTTGGGGGGGAGTCAGGGACTCCTGGGTCCCTTATTGAGGGATTGGGGGGGGTCCAGGGACTCCTGGGTCCCTTAATGGGGGATTGGGGGGGTCCCGGGACTCCTGGGTCCCATATTGGGGGGGGGGTCTTGGGACTCCTGAGTCCCTAAAGGGGGGATTGGGGGGGTCCCAGGGCTCCTGGGCTCCCTAAGGGGGGGCTGGGGGGAGGTTTGGGACTCCTGGGTCCTTTAATGGGGGATTGGGGGGGTCCCGGGCCTCCTGGGCTCCCTAAAGGGGGCTGGGGGGGGGTCTGGGACTCCTGGGTCCCATATTGGGGGGGGTCCAGGGACTCCTGGGTCCCTTAATGGGGGATTGGGGGGGGTCCCAGGACTCCTGGGCTCCCTAATGGGGGGCTGGGGGGGTCCCAGGACTCCTGGGTCCCATATTGGGGGGGGTCCTGGGACTCCTGAGTCCCTAAAGGGGGGATTGGGGGGGTCCCAGGACTCCTGGGCTCCCTAATGAGGGCCTGGGGGGGGTCCCAGGACTCCTGGGTCCCACATTGGGGGGGGTCTTGGGACTCCTGGGTCTCTTACTGGGGAATTGGGGGGGGGTCCCAGGACTCCTAGGTCCCTTATTGGGGGATTGAGGGGGGTCCCGGGACTCCTGGGCTCCCTAATAGGGGTCTGGGGGGGGTCTGGGACTCCTAGGTCCTTTATTGAGGGATTGGGGGGAGTCCCAGGACTCCTGGGCTCCCTAATGAGGGGCTGGGGGGAGTCCCAGGACTCCTGGATCCCTTATTGAGGGATTGGGGGGGGTCCCAGGACTCCTGGGTCCCATATTGGGGGGGGTCTTGGGACTCCTGGGTCCCTTATAGGGGGATTGGGGGGGTCCCAGGGCTCCTGGGCTCCCTAATGGGGGGCTGGGGGGGGTCTGGGACTCCTGGGTCCCTTAATGGGGGATTGGGGGGAGTCCCAGGACTCCTGGGCTCCCTAATGGGGGGCTGGGGGGGTCCCAGGACTCCTGGGTCCCATATTGGGGGGGGTCTTGGGACTCCTGGGTCCTTTAATGGGGGATTGGGGGGATCCCAGGACTCCAGGGCTCCCTAATGGGGGATTGGGTGGGATCCCGGGGCTCCTGGGTCCCTTTATGGGGAGATTGGGGGTCCCAGGACTCCTGGACTCCCTAAAGGGGGGCAGGGGGGGTCCCAGGACACCTGGGTCCCCTCCTCACCCCCCCCCCGTCCCCCCCGTTTCCCCCCCCCCCCCCAGTGTGCACCCAGCTGCTGGTGTCGCGGCCGGACGAGGAGAACATCACCGGTTACCTCCAGCTCCTCGAGAAGTGCCTGACGCACGAGGTAGGGGGGCCGGGGCGGGCTCCCGGATGCCTGGGCCCCCGCGGGGGGGTGCGGGGGGGTGCAGGGGGGTCCCGGCCCCCCCCCCTGACGCCCCCCCCCCCCCACCCCCGGCGCAGGCGTTCACGGAGACGCAGAAGAAGAGGCTCCTCTCCTGGAAGCAGCAAGTGCTGAAGCTGCTCCGGGCTTTCCCCAAGAAGGTGCCGCTCGACGTCCCCGGCTACCGGCCCCCCAAGGGGTAAGTGGGGGCCCGGGGGGGTCCCTATGTCCTTCCCCCCCCCGCCAGGGGGGTCTGGGGGTCCCCGGGGTGCCTCAGTTTCCCCCTAGGACCCTTCATGTGCCCTGCTTCCCCCCGTTCCAGGAGGTCTGGGGGGGGTGTTTCCCCCCCGGGGGGTCTTGGGCACCCCTGGGTGCCTCCTTATCCCCCGTGGGTGCCCCAGTGTCCCCCCCCCAAGTGTGTTGGGGGGGCCCTGGGTGCCTCAGTTTCCCCCCTGGAGGGGGTCTCAGGCCCCTTGGGTGCCCCAGTGCCCCCCTAAGAGTGTCAGGTTTCCCCCCGGGTGCCTCAGTTTCTCTCCTGGGGGGGTCTAGGGCCCCCCCGGGTGCTTCCTTATCCGCCTTGGGATCCCCCGGGTGCCTCAGTTTCCCCCTTGGGTGCCCCAGTGCCCCCTAAGAGTGTTTGGGGCCCCCCCAGGTGCCTCAGTTTCCCCCCCTGGGGGGTCTAGGGCCCCCCTGGGTGCCTCCTTATCCCCCTTGGGACCCCCTGGGTGCCTCACTTTCCCCCCGGGGGGGTTTGGGAGCCCCCCAGGTGCCTCCTTATCCCCCTTGGGACCCCCCGGTGCCTCACTTTCCCCCCGGGGGGGTTTGGGAGCCCCCCAGGTGCCTCCTTATCCCCCTTGGGACCCCCCGGGTGCCTCAGTTTCCCCCCGGGGGGGGTTGGGAGCCCCCCAGGTGCCTCCTTATCCCCCTTGGGACCCCCCGGGTGCCTCAGTTTCCCCCTGGGGGGGGGTTGGGGGCCCCCAGGTGCCCCTGGGGCTGGGTGGGGGGGCGTCTGGGGGTGCTGGCGCCGCCCTGACACCCCCCCCCCCGCTGTGTCCCCCCCCCAGCTGGGCCTTCGGCTCCAACTCGCTCCCCATAGCTGGCTCTGTGGGGGGGGCGGGGGGGCGGCGGGGGCAGCGCCCCTTCGCCCTGCCCCCCCGGGCGCTGCCCCCCGCCCGCCTGGGGCTCCTGGGCCCCGCCGCCATGGGGGGGGGGCCCGGACCTGCCCCCCGGCACCCGCTGGGTGGCCCCGCTGCCGCCCAGGGCCGGCAGGTGAGTGCGGGGGGGGGGGTGGTCCCGGACGCCTGGGCCCTTGGGGGTGTGTGGGGGGGTCCCAGATATTAGGGATCTGTTTGGGGGGGGGGGTCTTGGATGGTGGGGTCCATGGGGGGGTGGGGCTCCCGGACGCCTGGGTCCTTGGGGGTGTGTGTGGGGGTCCCACTTAGGGGGGGTCCTGGACACCTGGGACCTTGGGGGTGATGGGGGGGTACCGGACACCTGGGTCCTTTTGGGGGGGGGTCCCGGATGCCTGGGTCCTTGGGGGTGTGTGTGGGGGGGGTCCCAGATGCCTGGGTCCTTGGGGGGGGGGGGGTCCTGGATGCCTGGGTCCTTTTGGGGGGGGGTCCCAGATGCCTGGGTCCTTGGGGGGGGATTCTGGATGCCTGGGTCCTTGGGAGGCAATGGGGGGGGTCCCGGACACCTGGGTCCTTGGGGGTGTGTGGGGGGGTCCCATGCACCTGGGTCCTTGAGGGGGGGGTGTCCCGGATGCCTGGGTCCTTGGGGGGGGGTCCCAGCCACCTGGGTCCTCCCGGGGGGGGGGATCCCGGATGCCTGGGCCCTTCCCCACCCGCATGCAGGGGGGACACCCCATTCCTGGTGCCATTTTGGGGACCCCCCCCCGGCTGTTCCCGTGGGGCCCAGCCGCGGTGGTGGGGGGGGGGTCCCGCCAGCCCCCCTGACCCCCCCCACCCCGTGCAGAGCCTGTGGTTCGCCAACCCCGGGGGCAGTAACAGCGTGCCGGGGCAGAGCCGCAGCGCGGTGCAGCGCACCCACTCGCTGCCCGTGCACACCTCGCCGCAGGCCGTCCTCATGTTCCCCCAGGGTAGGCCGCGCCCGGACGCCTGGGCCCCTGCTGCCCGCGGGGCGGGGGGGGGAAGGGGGGGGAAGGGGGGGGCGCCCCCCGCACTCCTGCATCCCTGTGGGGGGGGGTGGAACGGCGCCCCGGACACCTGGGTCCTTGCTGGAAGGGGGGTTGTGGGGTGGCCTGGATGCCTGGGTCCCTCCTGGGGGGTTTTGGGGTGCCCCAGATGCCGGGGTCCCTCTTGAGGGGGGGGTTTGGGGTGTCCTGGACGCCTGGGCCCCTGCTGAGTAGGGTGACAGGGGGCCCGGACACTGGTGTCCCTCTTGGGGGGGGGTTGTGGGGTGTCCCGGACGCCTGGGCCCCTGCTGAGTGGGGTGACAGGCGCCCCGGACACTGGGGTCCTTCTTTGGGGGGGGGTTTGGGGTGTCCCGGACGCCTGGGTCCCTGCTGAGTGGGGTGACAGGGTGCTCTGGACACTGGGGTCCCTCTTGGGGGGGGGTTTGGGGTGCCCCGGGCACCGGGGTCCCATGGGGGCATGGGGGGGGGGGCCTGGGCACAGAGCTGTGCCCTTTGGGGGGCTTGGGGGGGTGCAGGACTCCTGGGTCCTTATTGGGGGGTTGGGGGGGTCCCAGGACTCCTGGGCTCCCTAAAGGGGGCTGGGGGGGGTGCAGGACGCCTGGGCCCCCTCTCACCGTGTCCCTTCCCCCCCCCCCGCAGAGTGCCAGCTCCCCGGCACCGACCTGGAGATCAACCCGACGCTGGAGTCGCTGTGCCTGAGCATGACAGAGCACGCGCTGGGCGGTGCGTGGGGACACGGGGGGGGGGGACACCGTGGGGACACCACGGGGACGGGGGGGACACCGTGGGGGACGGGGACACCTCGGGGACCCACAGCAGCATCGGGGAACGCGGCGGGGCGCGAGGATGGGAGGGGACACGAGGGCGCGTAGGGGGACATGGTACGCAGGGGGACGTGGCTGGGCAGGAGGAGACACGGTGGGGGGACACGGGGGCACACGGTGCATGGGGGGACGTGGCTGGGCAGGAGGGGACACGGGGTGGCACAAGGGGACATGGGGACACAGGATGGGGGACATGAGGGCACATGGGGAGATGTGGCTCGACAGGAGGGGACACAGGGTGGCACGAGGGGACACGGGACACGAGAGGATGGGGGGGCACGTGAGGGTGCACGGGGGACACGAGGGTGCACGAGGGGACACCAGGGGACACGAGGGTGCGCGGGGGGATGTGGCTCGACAGGAGGGGATAACGGGGAGGCACGAGGGGACACGGTGCGTGAGGGGGACACGATGGCATGTAGGGGGGACATGGGAGGCACCAGGGGACACGAGGGGACACGGTGGCACGCGGGGGGACACGGGGGAGCACCAGGGGACACGAGGGCGCACAGGGGGGTGACACGCGTCCCCCCCGCCACCCTGACGCGTCCCCGTCCCCCCCAGACGGCACAGACAAGACCCTCGACCATCTGACGGCGCCGCCGCCGCCTCCCTCCTCGCCGCTGCCCCGCCGTTATTGCCCCCCCTCTCCCCCCCCCGGGGTGTCACGGGGCAAACGGGGGCGCCATCACCCCCCCCCCCCGGCGTGACACCCCCCCCCCAGCCCAGAGCCCCCTCCCCGCCCCGGGGGGGGCATCAAGGACCCCCGAAATGGGGGCTAAGGGGGGGGGGGAATTTGCCCCCTCACGGGGGGGGATTTACCCCCTCGGGGGGGGGATTTGCCCCCCCCGGGGAGGGGGAACCAGGGGCAAATTCCCCCCCCAGGCTGGGGGGTGCGTTAGGGGCCCCCCCCAAAATCCCTGGCGACTGAGGGGCTCCCGGGGGGGGGGGGGAGGCTGATGAATTTGCCCGGGGGGGGGGCCAGTTGCAAGGTGGGGGGGGGGGGTGCGAGGTGCGCGCACACGCGTGTGCGACGCGTGCAAACACTACAGGGGGCGGGGCTTGCACGGGGAGGGGCGTGGCGGGGGCGGGGCTCTCCCGGGCCCTTTTTTGTTGTTGGTTTTTTTTTTGGTGTTTAACCTTTTTTTTTGTTGTTTTTTTTTTTAAAACCCCCCCTTTTTTTTCGGCCTTTTCTCTTTATTATTATTATTATTATTATATTAATATTATTTGCCCCGGCGGGAGCAGCTCCCCCGTGTTTTTTTTTTTGTTTTTGTTTTTTTGGGGGGAGGGGGCCCCGGTTTTAGGTACACGTCGCCGCCCCCCCCCTCAGCCCCCCCCCAGCTTCGGTACAGCCCCGCCGCCCCCCCCCCCCCTTTGTACACGTAGCGCCGCGGCCCTCGAGATAGAAACGTTATTTTAGATACATTTTATTATGAATAACTTTTGTTATGACTATGGCTGTAACCATGACTACGTTATTAAAGAGAAACACAACAAACCGCCGCTGCCCCGAAACGGCCTCTTTTCGCCCCGAATCGGGGCTGCGAGCCGCCGGAGCCTCCCCGGCGCCCGGCCTCAGTCGCTGGAGGAGTCGGAGGCGTCGCTGGGGCTCTCGTCGTCCGAGGCGTCGCTGGGGCTGAGGCGGGGGCTCCGCGGGGGCCCCCCCTCGCTGCCGCCCCCCTCCGACTCTTCCTCCTCCTCCTCCTCCTCCTCCTCTTCCTCCTCCTCCTCCTCTTCCTCGTCGTCGTCGCTGCCGAAGATCTCCTCCTTGTCACGGGCGGCCCGGGCGGCGTCGGCGCTGCCCCCCCCGGCGGCCCCCCCTGCCGCCGCCGCTTCGGCCTCGTCCTCCTCCTCGTCCTCGTCCTCCTCGTCGCTGCGGGCCGAGCCCCCCCGCTCGCTGCCGCTGCCCGAGCCTTCGGCCTCCTCCTCCTCCTCGTCCTCCTCCTCGCCGCTGGCCGCCCCTTCGCTCTCGCTGCCCTTCTCCCGCTCCTCGTCTGCGCCGGGGGGGGGGTTTTGGGGGGGGGGGTGAGTATGAAACACCCCCCCATCCCCAAGGACCCCATACCCCAATATTGCCCCCTTCCAGGGGGGAGCAGGACCCCCAACTGCCCCCCCCCAGGGGGAGAAGGGAACCTCAGTTGCCCCCCCGGGGCAGATAGCATCTCCAATTGCCCCCCCCCCCAGAGAGCATGGGACCCCCCCAACTGCCCCCCCCGGGCAGAAATAAATCCCCCAACTGCCCCCCCCCAAAAAGGACCCCCCCCAACTGCCCCCCTAGGGGAAATCAGACCCCCAATTACCCCCCCCGGGGGGGGAAATGGGGCCCCCAACTGCCCCCCCCCACCCCGATACCTGAGCCTGGCGCCTCCTTCTCCGTCTCTAGCTCTTCCTCCTCCTCTTCCTCGGGCTCGTGGTTCTCCAGTTGGGCCCGGCGCGCCTCCTGGAGGGTGTGTGGGGGGGGGTTATCAGCCCACCCGGATGCCTGGGCCCCTCGCCCGGCTTGGGGGGGGTCACGGGGGGGGGGTCCCGGCGCCTACCTGGGCCTCCAGCTCCTTCTCGTTCATGTCGCGGTGCTTCACCACCAGCACCGCGTTGGTGCCCGACTGCACCCCGGCCTTGGCCCGCCGCTTGCTCAGCCGCACCCTGGGGGGGGCCGGGGGGTGTCAGGCACCCCCGGGACCCCCCCAAACCCCCAGGGATCCCCCCGAACCCCCAGGGATCCCCCCAGATCTCCGGGGATCCTCCCCGGGTCTCCCAGAGCTTGTGCCAGCCCCCTTGGCCATGCGGGGACCTCCCCCCCCCACACACACCCAGCACCCTTGGGGGGGTGTAAAGGGGGGGGGGTCAGGCACCTATGGGACCCCCCCAGGGCTCCCCAAACCCCCAGGGACCCCCCCAAACCCCGATGGACCCCCCCCAACACCCAGGAGCCCCCCCCATACCTCCTGCTACCCCCCCCCAAATCTCCCTAGCCATACAGAGACCCCCCCCAACACCCTGGGGCCCTTCTACCCCCCCCAGCACCCCTGGAGGGGGGGGCAGACACCCTTGGGACCCCCCCCCAAACCATAAGGACCCCCCCCTTAGACACCAAGGACCCCCCCAGCCCCCCCCCTCCCTCCCCACAGCAGCTCGCACCAGCCCCTTTGGGCAGCCTGGGGTGCTCCCTGCATCCCCCTTCAGCACCCAAGGGCCCCCCCCAGCCCCCCAGGACCCCCCCCGGCACCCAAGGGACCCCCCCAGGCCCCCCCCCGGCGCCCCACCGGGTCTCCAGCTCGTTGTAGTAGACGCCGTCGCCCTCGCGGAAGATGAAGAAGTAATTCTCCTCGTAGCCCTTGCTCGCCTTGTTCTTCACGTTCCAGTTGTACTCCCGGGCGATCTTGTAGTCATACCTGGGGGGGGGGGGAGGGAATTTGGGGACCCCCCCCCCGCACCCCCCCCACCCCCAAGGGTGCCCCCCCACCCTCCAGAACCCACCTGGCTCTGGAGGACCCTGCCCCGGCCTTGCTTCTCCTCCAAGGCCCTCCCCAATTTGCCCCCCTCCCCCCCAGGACACTCCCCAGTTGTGTGTGACCTCCCCCCCCCCCCCCCCCCGGATCCCCTAATCTGCCCCCAGGACCACGTGGGGACCCCTAATCTGCCCCCCCCAGTTGTGTGGGACCCCCCCCAAAACCCCCTGATTTGCCCCCTGGGGCCCCCTCAGCCATGTGGGGAACCCCAATTTGCCCCCAGCCATATGGGGGCCCCCCCGGGACCCCCCTGATCTGCCCCCCACGACCCCCTGGGCTGTGTGGGGCCCCCCAATTTGCCCCCAGCTGTGTGGGGCCCCCTCAGGACCCCCTGATTTGCCCCCTGGGACTCCCTGATCTGCCCCCCATGACCCCCTGGGCTCTGTGGGGCCCCCCAATTTGCCCCCAGACATGTGGGGCCCCCCCGGGACACCCTGATTTGCCCCCTGGGACCCCCGATCTGCCCTGTGGGCCCCCCCTCCGCCATGTGGGAACCCCTCAATCCACCTCTCCAGCCCTCTGGAACTGCCCCCCAGGACCATCTTGGCCACGTGGGACCCCCCCGACCTGCCCCCCCAGTCCCTGTCAGCCATGTGGGGGCCCCCCCAGGGCGCGGGATCGCCCCCCCGTGTCCCCCCCCCCCCCCGCCGCCGTACACGTCCTCGGGCGCGTAGTCCATCTCCTCCTCCTGGTCCCGCTTGCGCTTGCGCAGCGTCTCCTCCACGGGCAAGAAATAGGCCACGAACTGGTTCCCCTCCTCGTCCATCATCCCCCTGCGGGCGGGAAGGGGTTAACGGGGCCGGGGGGGGGTTAACGGGGCCGGGGGGGGGCCCCCCGGTGTCCCCCTCCCTCGCCGTCACCTGATCATGGCCTGGGACATCATCTCCAGCGCCGCGGGGCCGCTCGTGTCCTTGGGCGCCGGGTCCGAGTCGAAGATGACTTGGGCGCAGGGGTTGATCCACATCTGGGGGGGGGGGGCAAACGGGGGGCAAACGGGGTGTCAGGGGGGCAAACGGGGTGTCGGGGGGGGGCGCCGGGGGTGCCGCCGCCCCCAAAACTGTCCCCAAACCGACACGGCGCCGCCCACCCCGTCACCGGTACCTTGAAGTCGGGGAAGACGGGCATCACCTCGACGGGGGTGACGCGGGGTTTGCTGTAGTGTTGGGTGATCTGGGGGGGGGGGGGGACGACAGAGAGGTGTCAGGGTTTGGGGGGGGTCCCCAAATCCAAGGGGGGGGCCCCAATCCCCCCCCCCTCACCGCTTTCTGGGCGTCCTCGAAGGTCTTCTCGATGGCGGCGATCTGGCTGTCGCGGTCCTTGTAGATCTCCTCCTCCGTGAACTGCTGCTTCACGAGACCCCGATCCTATTTTTTTTGAGGACGTGAACTGCTGCTTCACCGAGACCCCCGATCCTATTTTTTTTGAGGGGGGGGTCAGAGGGGAGTTTGGGGGGTCGCGCCCCCCCTCCCCGACCCCCCCCCAGACCCCCCAGACCCCCCCCCGCACTCACTTGACCTCGGGCTTCTCGTTGGACACGCCGTAGCGGTTGAACTCGGTGGAGATGTACTCGGTCTTGCGCATCCAGGGCACCACCTTAGCGTGCTGCTGCGATCTGGGGGGGGACACACACGTCAGGTTGGGCCCCCCCCGGGGTGTTTTGGGGTGCCGGGTGCCGCTGTGGGGGGTTTGGGGGGGCTACGACCCCCCCCGGGCCCGTTTTGGGGGGCGATCCGTTACCTTTTGGAGCTGGTGGGCGCCTGGATCTCTTCTTCCAGGAGCTTCTCATCTGCTGGGTCGAGAAGAACTGGGGAGGGGGTACAGAAAAGTTGGGGCCCCCCCTGGTATTGGGGACCCCCCCCCACAGTGTTGGGGCCCCCCCACCCAGCTCTGGGGGTCCCCCAAGCCCCTACTGACACCTCCAAGGTCCCCCCCCCAGCCCTTGGGGAGCACCCCAGGGTGCCCCCAACCCCTAGGTAGGATGTGGTTCCCCCCACCCCATCCTTGGTGTCTCCCTTGTCCCCCCCAGCTACACCCTGAGGTCCCCCCCGTGTCCCCCCCCCCCACCAACCCAGGACAATTCTGGGGTCCCCCCCCAACCTCAGGAGCACCCTAGGGTGCCCCTGTCCCCCCCCCCCCCTCAGCCTTTGGGGAACCCCCCCCCGGGGTGCCCCTAATGCCCAGGCGGGATGCGGTTCCTCCCCGCTCCATCCTTGGGGTCCTCTCTGTTCCCACCCCAGCAGCACCCTGGGGTCCCCCCTGTGCCCCCCCCCCCAAAAAAAAAAACCCCAGGAGCACCCTAGGGTGCCCCCTGCCCCCCCCTCGGGGAGCCCCTCACCGCCGGGGTCGATGCGGTAGGTGTCGGGGTTGATGAGGTCGATGGTGACGCCCAGGTCGGGCTCCGTCAGCAGGTCGTGTTTGTGCTGCTTCTCCAGCGACGTGGCCTTGTACTGCACGAACCTGGGGGGGGGGCACCCCGAAATGTCCCCGGGGCCCCCCCAAAACCCTCCCCCGTCCCCCCCCGCCCTGCACGGCCGCGGAGAGCACCCCCGAAATGCCCCCCGAGCACCCCAACCCCCTCCCCAAATACTCCCCTAAGCTCATTTTTTATACCATGGCAACCTGAAGGGACCCCAAATTCCAACCCCCCCCAGACACCCCCAAACTCCCCCTTGTTCTGCACAAGCTTTTTTTTGGGGGGGGGCTGAGGGGACCCCAAGATGCCCCAAAGTCCCCCAACCCCCCCCGGGGGGCCCCCATGCCCTGGGGCTGCCCGAGGCCAGGAGCCCCCTGCCCAGCCCCTCTGGCCCCCCCCCCCGGCAGGGGTCACCCCAAAAACAGCCCCCCCGGCCCCCCTGAACCCCCAAACCCTGCAGCCCCCCCAATCCCTGCAAGCCCCCTGCTGCGGCCCCCCCCCATCCCCCTGCTCCCCACGGCCCCCCCGATCCCTACAGCCCCCCCCAGCACGACCCCCCCCCCACTCCCCACTGCCCCTCACAGCCCCCACGTCGTGGCCTCCAATCCTCCCCCCGGCAGCCCCCCCAAACCCCACGGCCCCCCCAAACCTGGCAGCCCCCCGATCCCCGCGGCCCCCCGACCCCCGCGCCCCCCCCCGCGCCCCCCCCCCGGCGGGGGCCCTGCCTGTTCTGGTCGAAGGGGTAGGTGATGAATTTGGGGTCGAAGGGGATGTCGGGGAGGCTGTTGCAGTACTTCACCCCGGCACACGACGCCCGACCTGGGGGGCACGGGGGGGGGGGGCGGTCAGGGCGGGGGGCACCCGGGGGGGGGCACCCCAGGGGTGGGGGGCACCCGTGGGGGGCGGGGGGGGCACCCCCAGAAGGCAGAGGGGAGCCTCGGGGAAAGGGGGGATCCGTGGGGCAGAGGAGACTCCGTGGGGCAAGGGGGGATCCCCATGGGGAAAAGGAGCCCTGGAGCAGGGGGGATCTATGGGGTAGGGGGGATCTGTGGGGTAGGGGGAATCTATGGGGCAGGGGAGATCTATGGGTAGGAGAGATTTATGTCGCAGGGGGGATCTATGGGGCAGGGGGGATCTGTGGAGTAGGGGGAATCTGTGGGGTAGGGGGGATCTGTGGGGCAGGGGGGATCTATAGGGCAAGGGGGACACCCATGGGGTGGGGGGGAACCCTGTGGGGCAGGGAGGGACCCCGTGGGGCAGGAGAACCCCATGGGACAGGGAGAATCTATGGGGCAGCGGAAACCCCAGGGGCCGTGAGAGATTCCTGGGGCAGGGGGAATCCGTGGGGCAGGGAGGGACCCCCAAGGGGCAGGGGATCCCTGTGGGGCAGGGAGGGACCCCAAGAGGCAGGTAGGGGGTCCTGGGAGGGGGCACCCGGCCCCCACTCACCTCTCGGGCAGCGTCCGGTGGGAGCTGGGCCTGGGGGCGGAAGGGGGTCGGTCATTGGGGGGGGCCCCGGCGCCTGGGACCCCCATCTCCCCCCTAGACCTGTGATGTCATCGGGGACCCCCAGCCCTGTGATGTCATCGGGGGACCCTGGCATCTGGGACCCCCATCTCCCCCCCAGACCTGTGATGTCATCGGGGACCCCCAACCCTGTGATGTCATCATGGGATCGCGATGTCCTGGCCCCCCGTTCCCTCTCTCCATGGTCTATGACATCATGAGGGGACCCCCGTATCTGGACCCCCCCAAAGCCCTGTGATGTCATCAAGGGACCCCGGTGTCCGGGACCCCCATCGTCTCCCTTTGACCTGTGATGTCATGAAGGGACCCAAGTGTCCAGGACCCCTCCCCCATGTCATGCCCCGTGATGTCATCATGGGACCCAGTGTCCAGACCCCCTCCCATGCCCCGTGATGTCATCCGGCGACCCAGGTGTCTGGCCCCCCATGGCCTGTGATGTCATGAGGGGACCCCGGCCTCTGGACCCCCCACGTGACCCCTCACAGGGCATAAGGAGGACCCCCAGCCCGCCCCCACTCCGCAGACACCCCCCCCCACGCGCCGTGACGTCACGGGCCCCGCCGTGATGTCACGGCCGTGACGGAAAGCGGCGCGGGGTGGGGGGCAGCGGTACCTGTGGCCCGGCTCCTCCCGCTGCGCCTGTGTCTGGATGGTGGGAGCCATGCGCGCCGGGCCGGGGCCGGGGCCGGGGCCGGGGCCGGGACCGCGGCGAGGCGGCGGCGACCCTGAGCAGGCGCCGCGGGGGGCACCCGCGGCCGGAAGAGCGCCGCCGCTTCCGGGAGCCGCGAGGGCCCCCGCGGCGCTGCGTCACTTCCCGGCGGGAAAGCGCGCTTAGGCGGCCGGGAGCGGAAGTGGGGCGGGGCGCGACAAGATGGCGGCGCCCCCTCAGCCGCAGCCGGGCCCGGGACCGGCAGCCGCGTCGGGGCCGCCGCCGCCGCCGATGCCCGCGGGGCCGGGGCAGGCGCCGGGACCGGGGCAGGCGCCGGGGCCGCCGCTCCCGGCCCAGGTGGCGGCTGCGGCGGCGGCCGCGCAGGCGCAGGACTTCGACCCGGTGCAGCGCTTCAAGCTGCTCATCCCGCAGCTGAAGGAGAGCCTGCAGGTGGGCGGGGACTGCCGCGGGAAAGGGGCGGGGACTGCCGCCGGGGTGAGGCTGTGCTCGCAGCTGTTTCGGGGCGGGGCCTGCCGCCGGGATTCGGCGGCACTGGCAGCTGTTTGTGGGCGGGGCTTGCCGCCGGGGTGAGGCTGTGCTCGCAGCTGTTTCGGGGCGGGGCCTGCCGCCGGATTCGGCGGCGCTCACAGCTGTTTGCGGGCGGGGCTTGCCGCCGGGGTTTCGGCGCGGCGGAGGGCGGGGCCCGCCGCCGGATTTGGGAGGGGCTGCCGCCGGAATGGGGTGGGACCGGCGGGCGGGAAGGGGTGGTGTTGGAGGGCTGCTGGGAAGGGGCGTGGCCTGCCCGGGAGGGGCGGGGTCGAGCCCTTACTTGGCCGGGGGCGGAGGGGGGGGAGGGGTCCCTGTCCCCAGGTGTCCTGGGGGCGGGGGGGGGGAAGTCCCCAGGGGTCCCTTCCTGGGGGGTCCCTGTCCCCAAGGGACCTGGGGGGGGGGTGTCCCAGTCCCCAGGAGTCCCGGGGGGCGTGTCCCAGCCCCCATGTCCCTGCCTGGGTGTCCTGGGGGGTCCCTATCCCCAAGGGACCTGGGGGGGTTCCCTGCCCCCATGTCCCAGCCTGGGGGTCCCAGTCCCCAGGGGTCCTGGGGGCGGGGGGGGTCCCCAGGGGTCCCTGCCTGGGGGTCCAGGGGGGTCCCTGCCCCCATGCAGGGTGTCTGGGGGGGGGCGAAGCCCCTGTCCTGGGGGGCCCGAGGTGACACATGGGGCTGCAGGGGGCAGCGGGCAGAGCCAGGCCTCGGTCGTCGGTGTCCCCCCCCCCCCCGGGTGGCCGTGTCCCCCCTGGGTCCCTGTCTGTCACCCCCTGTCACCCCCCTGTCCCCCCCCCCAGACGCTGATGAAAGTGGCTGCCCAGAACCTGATGCAGAACTCGAACATCGACAACGGGCAGTGAGTGACGTCCCCGTCCCTGTCCCCCCCCCCGCACCCCCCCAGTTCCCTCTCCATGTCACCAAGAGCCCCCCAGTGTCCCCCAATTCCCCCCCCAGCGACCTCCCAGTCCTACCCCAGTGCCCTAAATTCCCCCTCAAGTCCTCCCAGTCCCCCCACCCCCAGTCCATCCCAGTCTCGTCCCAGTGCTTCCCAGTCCCCTCCATTTCCCCTCCCAGTGCCCCCCAATCCCCCCCACGTCTCTCTAGTGTCTCCCAGAGCCCCCCAGTCCCCCAATTCCCCCCAGAGCCCCCAGTTTGTCCCAGTCTCGTCCCAGTGCTCCCCAGTCCTCTCTAATTCCCCCCAGTGTCTCTCAGGGCCCCCCCCAGAGCCCCCCAGTCTGTCCCAGTCTCCTCCCAGTCCCCCCCCAGCCCCCGCGAGCCCCCCCGTGGTCACGGTGGCGGCGGTGGCAGGCGTGTCCCCCGTCCCCCCCCCAGGAAAAGCGCCGACGGGGCCCTGCAGCGCTTCGACAAGAGCCTCGAGGAGTTTTATGCCCTCTGCGACCAGCTGGAGCTCTGCCTGGTGAGCCGCCGCGTCCCCGCGTCCCCCCTGGGGCGTCCCTGTGTCCCCCAGGTGTCCTCGTGTCCCCCGGGGTGTCCTCGTGTCCCCCCAGGGTGTCCTCGTGTCCCCCCGGGTGTCCTCGTGTCCCCCGGGGCATCCTCGTGTCCCCCCGGGGCGTCCTCGTGTCCCCCCGGGGCGTCCTCGTGTCCCCCCGGGCATCCTCGTGTCCCCCCGGGGCATCCTCGTGTCCCCCGGGGCGTCCTCGTGTCCCCCAGGGTGTCCTCAAGTCCCCCCGGGTGTCCTCGTGTACCCCGGGGCATCCTCAAGTCCCCCAGGGTGTCCTCGTGTCCCCCCAGGGTGTCCTCGTGTCCCCCGGGGCATCCTTGTGTCCCCCAGGGTGTCCTCGTGTCCCCCCGGGCGTCCTCAAGTCCCCCCAGGGTGTCCTCGTGTACCCCGGGGCATCCTCATGTCCCCCAGGGCGTCCTCAAGTCCTCCCGGGTGTCCTCGTGTCCTCCCGGGTGTCCTCGTGTCCCCCGGGGCATCCTCAAGTCCCCCAGGGTGTCCTCGTGTCCCCCAGGGCGTCCTCAAGTCCCCCCGGGTGTCCTCATGTACCCCGGGGCATCCTCATGTCCCCCCAGGGCGTCCTCGTGTCCCCCGGGGCGTCCTCGTGTCCCCCGGGGCATCCTCAAGTCCCCCAGGGTGTCCTCGTGTCCCCCCAGGGTGTCCTCGTGTCCCCCAGGGCGTTCTCAAGTCCCCCCGGGCGTCCTCGTGTCCCCCCGGGGCGTCCTCGTGTCCCCCCGGGCATCCTCGTGTCCCCCAGGGCGTCCTCGTGTCCCCCCGGGTGTCCTCGTGTCCCCCGGGGCGTCCTCGTGTCCCCCCGGGTGTCCTCAAGTCCCCCCGGGTGTCCTCGTGTCCCCCGGGGCATCCTCATGTCCCCCCAGGGTGTCCTCATGTCCCCCCAGGGCGTCCTCGTGTCCCCCGGGGCGTCCTCAAGGTCCCTGGGGTGCCCCTGTGTCTGCATCAGGGTTTTCCCACATCCTTTGGGGTGTCCCCACGTCCCCTGCGGTGTCCCCGTGTCCCCCAGGGCATCCCTGCAGCCCCCGGGACGTCCCTCTGTCCCCCAGGGCATCCCCACGGCCCCCAGGGGTGTCTCTGCGTCCCCACCAGTGTGTGCCCACCTCCTTCGGGGCGTCCCCGCATCCCCCAGGGCGTCCTCATGTCCCCCGGGGCATCCCTGTGGTCCCCAGGGGTGTCCCTGTGTCCCCGCCTCCTTTGGGGTGTCCCCACGTCCCCCTGGCACGTCACCGTGGTCCCTGGTACATACCTGCGTCCCCCCCCGTGCGTCCCCGCATCCCCTAAGGCATCTTTGCATCCCCCGGGGGTGTCCCGTGTCCCCCTGGGGGTGTCATCACAGCCCTCTGGCCATTCCTGCGTCCCCTGAGGTGTCCCCATGTCCCCCCCAGGCCGTCCCCATGTCCCTGGGGTGTCCTGTGTCCCCCCACACGATCCCCACGGCCCCCAGGGTGTTCCCATGTCCCCCCCAGGCCATCCCCTTGTCCCCTGGGGTGTCCTCGTGTCCCCCTGGGCCGTCCCCATGTCCCCCAGGGTGTCCCCATGTCCCCCAGGGTGTTCCCACGGCCCCCGGGGTGTCCCCATGTCTCCCCCAGGCCATTCCCTTGTCCCCTGGGCCATCCCCGTGTCCCCCCTGAGCCGTCCCCATGTCCCCCAGGCCATCCCCATGTCCCCCAGGGTGTTCCCACGGCCCCTGGGGTGTCCCCATGTCTCCCCAGGCCATCCCCATGTCCCCTGGGGTGTCCCCGTGTCCCCTGAGGTGTCCCCACAGCCTCCCCAGCCATCCCCACGTCCCCCCGGCCGTCCCTGCGTCCCCCCAGTGCCTCCCCCCGGCCGTCGCCGTCCCCCCGGGGCGGGCGGTGACGCCGCCGTCTCCGTCGCCGGCAGCGGCTGGCGCACGAGTGCCTCTCGCAGAGCTTCGACAGCGCCAAGCACTCGCCCACGCTGGTGCCCACGGCCACGAAGCCGGAGGCGGCGGCGGGCGAGAGCCTGCCCTACACGCAGTACCTGCCGCTCATCAAGGCGCAGATCGCCGGCGCCAAGGACATCCACAACGCCCTGCTCGAGGGCGCCAACAAGATCACCGGCAAGCTGCCCCCCCCCGGTGCCCCCTAGCCCCCCCCCCCCCCCCGCCAGGGTGCACGAGGGGCTGGGGGTGCTCGTCACCCCCGGGATGCCCCATGCAGGACACCGGGAGTGTCCCCAGCACCCTGTTTTGGGACGCTAACAGGATCAGCGGCAAGCTGTCGCGCCCCTGGTGCACCCTGACCGCGCACGAGGGTGCACGAGGGGCCGTGGGGTGCTCGTCACCCCGGGGACGCCCTGCGCGGGGCACCGGGGGTGTCCCCAGCACCCTGTTTTGGGACACTGACGGGATCAGCAGCAAGCTGTCCTGCCCCTGGTGCACCCTGACCGCGCACGAGGGTGCACGAGGGGCCGTGGGGTGCTCGTCCCCCCCGGGACACCCCATGTGGGGCACTGGGAGTGTCCCCAGCACCCTGTTTTGGGGCACTGATGGGATCAGCAGCAAGCTGTCACACCCCTGGTGCACCCTGACCGCGCACGAGGGTGCATGGGGGGGGGGTCTGTCACCCTGGGGGGGGCTCTGGGTGCCTCGCGCGTGCGGGGGTGTCTCTCCCCCCGGGGGGGGTTCTAGGTGCCTCGCACGAGGGTACCCGGGCCCCCGCCGCCGTGCAAATAAAGCTTTCGGTGCGCGGGTGGCGCGTGCGAGAGTCCTTCCCTCCGTGGGGGCGGCGGGCGGGGGCTCGCACGAGACCGGGGGGGGGGGTTTCCCCCCCCTTGCACGGGCAGGCTGTCCTCGCACGAGGGAGTTTCCCCGTCGCACGGGGGGGGGAGGTTTCGCCTTCGCACGGGGGTTTTGCCTTCACGTGGGGGGGTTTTGCCCTCGCACGGGGGGGTTTTGCCCTCGCACGAGGGGGTTTTGCATTCACGTGGGGGGGTTTTGCCCTCGCACGGGGGGGTTTTGCATTCACGTGGGGGGGGGTTGCTCTTGCACGGGGGGGTTTTGCCCTCGCACGGGGGTTTTGCCCTCGCACGAGGGGGTTTTGCATTCATGTGGGGGGGTTTTGCCCTCGCACGGGGGGGTTTTGCATTCATGTGGGGGGGTTTTGCCCTCGCACGGGGGGGTTTTGCCCTCGCACAGGGGTTTTGCATTCACGTGGGGGGGGTGTTGCCCTTGCACGTGGGGGGGTTTTGCCCTCGCACGGGGATTTTGCATTCACGTGGGGGGTTTTGCCCTCGCACGGGGATTTTGCATTCACGTGGGGGCGTTTTGCCCTTGCACGGGGGGGTTTTGCCCTCGCACGGGGGTTTTGCATTCACGTGGGGGGGGTGTTGCCCTTGCACGTGGGGGGGTTTTGCCCTCGCACGGGGATTTTGCATTCACGTGGGGGGTTTTGCCCTCGCACGGGGATTTTGCATTCACGTGGGGGCGTTTTGCCCTTGCACGGGGGGGTTTTGCCCTCGCACGGGGGCCGCAGCTTCCCTTTCCCAACCCTGCTGCCGTCAGCAAAAGCAGAAGTGGGGCCAGGGTGGGGGGGGAAGTGCCCCCCTCCCACCCCCGCCCCTGGTGCATTGTGGGAGCCGGGGACTTCCCCGAGGGGGGGGGCACTGGGAGGTCTGGGGAGGGGGCGGCGGGGGCTCCCGCTGCCGCCTGGGCCGGGCCCCGTGCGTTGCACAAGCAGTGTGTGTGTGGGGGGGCGGGAATTGTGCCGGGGGGGGGGCACGAGCGTGCCCAGGCGTCGTGCGGGGGGGGGGGGGAGTCGCGGGAGGGCGCGTGCCGGCGGGGAGCCCTCGTGCGAGGCCGTGCGACCTGGCTGCGGTGCCGGCGCTCTCGCACGAGGGCCCCTCCCAGGCCGTGACGCCAGCGCCTGGCTCGCGGCAGCGCCGTGCGAACGCCGCCCCGGGCCCACCGTCAATTCCCAGCAGGGTGAGTCACCGGGGCCGAGCCCGGCGTCACGGGGCCGGCCGGGCGCGCGTGCGAGGCTCAGCTTCCTCTCGCTCCGGCCCCGGCACGTTTCTGGGAACCCCCCCGCGGCCGGGCCAGACCGGGCCACCCCCCCTTCCCCGTGCCCCCAGCTTGACCCTGCCGCAGCACGTGGCCTCTCACGAAGGCCTGAGCCTCCCCCTTTCCCCCCTCCCGCACTAGGTGGGCTGAGGCTGGACACAGCTCGTGTCACCTAAGCCCCACCCTGCTCCCTTCCCCCATGCTAGGCGGGCTGAGGCTGGGCACAACTTGTGTCACCCAAGGCCCCCCCCCACACACACACCCCCTGTGCTAGGCAGGCTGAGGCCGGACACAACTTGTGTCATGTCAGGGCTGTGCCCCCCCCCCCCCCCCGCCGCGCTCCTCCGCGGAGGGCCCGGCCACGCCCCCGCCGCGCTCGGCCACGCCCCGTGAGCTCAGCCACGCCCTTCCGTGACCGGCCGCGCGACCCTTGAGCTCATGGTCACGCCCCCCTCCGTCGGGAGAGACCACGCCCCCCGAGCTCTCGGCCCCGCCGGGAGCGGACCCGCCCCGCCCCGCCCCACCCTGGTGAGCTCATGGCCCCGCCCCCGGTGAGGTCATGCCGTGGGCGGGGCCGAGCGGCCTGATAAAGGCGCCGCTCGGCGTCGGGGGAGTCGCTGTCGCCGCCGCCCCGCACCGGCCCGAACTGGCCCGAACCGGCCCGGCCGCCGCCATGACCGCCGCCGCTGCACTCGACCCCGCCCCGGCTCCCGGCCTCCAGGTACCGGTGCCCGCCCGTTCCCGGCCTCTTCGCCCCGGTGTCTTCCCCGCGGCCGGGCCCTCCGGTGGCCCCGGGACCCCCCTGGACCCCTGCGGGACCCCCCTGTCCCTTGGGGCTTCCGCCGAATCCCGGCCCGCGCCCGTCCCTGGGATCCCTTCCCGCCTCGGGGGCTCTTGTTTTCCCCCCTTAAATCCCGGGAGCCCCCAAATCTTGAGGATCTCCCTCCTTTGAGCCCCCCCCCTTGTCCCTTTCGTCACCCCCGCGACCCCCAGATCCCTCTTAGGGGTCCCTCAGCCCCCCTGGGAGCCTCCGTTTTCCCTTGGTCCCCCTCAAATCCCACCCCGGGGACCTGGTGCTTCCGCTTGGGGTCCCTTGGCCACCCTGGGACCTTCCGTTTTCCCTCGGTCCCCCCCCAAATCCCACTCCAGGGACCTGCTGGCTCCCTTCGGGGTCCCTCGGCTGCCTTGGGACCTTCCGTTTTCCCTCGGTCCCCCCCCAAATTCCACTCCAGGGACCTGCTGGCTCCCTTCGGCGTCCCTCGGCTGCCCTAGGACCTTCCGTTTTCCCTTGGTCCCCCCCCAAATCCCACTCCAGGGACCTGCTGGCTCCCTTCGGGGTCCCTCGGCTGCCTTGGGACCTTCCGTTTTCCCTCGGTCCCCCCCAAATTCCACTCCAGGGACTTGCTGGCTCCCTTCGGCGTCCCTCGGCTGCCCTAGGACCTTCCGTTTTCCCTTGGTCCCCCCCCAAATCCCACTCCAGGGACTTGCTGGCTCCCTTCGGGGTCCCTCGGCTGCCCTAGGACCTTCCGTTTTCCCTCGGTCCCCCCCTGGATCCCACTCTGGGCACCTGCTGGTTCCCCTCGGGGTTCCTCAGTCCCCCCCCCCCCCCCAAGGACCCACTTTGTCCCTTTTTTTCCCTCTCTCAAATACAACCCAGGTCCTTTAGGGTCCTTAGGGACCCTGTTCCCGCTGCCCCAAGGCGGGTGTCACCCCGCTCCCTCCGTCCCTCTCCTGACCTGCGTCCCCTCCCTGTCCCTCCGCAGAGCCTCTTCAGCCGGCAGCCGAGCCCGGAGCCGCCGTCGTCGGAGCCCGCCTGGCCGCCGCGCTCGCCCTGGAGCCCGGAGCCGCCACCGCAGCAGCCGCCAGACCTGGGTCGCCTGCTGCGCTCGGTGAGCGCCCCCGAGGGCCGGGCCGTGCCCCCGCCGCCCGGCTTCGCCCCGCTGCCCCCGCGCTCCCCGCCGGGGCTGCCGCCGGCGCTGGCCGCTTCCGTCTCGGCCCTGTCGTCGTCCATCTCGGCGCTGTCGTCCCTGGGCTCGCCGCTGGCACCCTCGCAGGTGCCGCCGGCGCCCCGCGCCTCGGCGCTGCCGCTGCTGGGCCGAGCGCTGTCGTCGCCGGCGCCCGGTGCCCCCCCGCTGTCGCCCCCCGGCCCGGCGCTGTCGCCCCGCTACAAGACGGAGCTGTGCCGCACTTTCAGCGAGACGGGCCGCTGCCGCTACGGCGCCAAGTGCCAGTTCGCCCACGGGGCCGGCGAGCTGCGGGGGCTCAGCCGGCACCCCAAATACAAGACGGAGCTGTGCCTCAAGTACCTGCAGTTCGGCAGCTGCCCCTACGGCTCCCGCTGCCACTTCATCCACGGCCCCGAGGAGCGGGAGCCGGGGGGGACCGGCCCCCCGCGCGAGGCCCGCGCTGCTGCCACCGCGGTGGTGCCACCGCCGCCGCCGGGGGCCGTGTGCCGGGGGGCCACGCTGGGCGAGCCGGCGGGTTGCCGCTGCTGCTGCTGCTGGGGGGCCGCGGCCCCCCCCGCCGGCCCCCGCCGCCTCCCCATCTTCGACCGCATCTCCGTGTCCGACTGAGGAAGGGGGCGCGGGGACCCGCTTTGGGCGCTCCTGAGGGGGTGGAAGGGACCTTCTTTTGGGTGCCCCCCCATGGGGCAATGGGGACCCCCCCCCAGATGCTCCATGGGCCATGAGGACCCTCTTTGGGTGCTCTCTTAGGGCAGTGGGGACCCCCTTTTTGGTCCCTGGGTGATGGGGGACCCTCTTTGGGTGCCCCCCACCCCCCCAAGGGGGCAGTGGGGACCCCCCCCAGATGATCCATGGGTGATGGGGACCCTCTTTGGGTGCCCCCTGGCAATGGGGTTCCCCCCCCCATGGCCGAGGGACACCCTTCCTGCACCTGTTTTTTGGGTGCCCTATGGGTGAAGCGGGAAGGGGATCCCTTTTTTGCCCCCCCCCGGGGTATTTGGGGGGGCAATTATGTAGCAGATGCCCAGGGTGGGGGACACCCCTGGGTGCTCCCAACCTTGTTATAAAAGCTTTAATTAGGGGAGGGGGGATGGGCAGGCCCTGCCCTCCTTCCCCAGCCCCCGGGGGGGGGGGGGCAAAACTGTGACCGGGGTGGGGTGGGGGGGAGGGTGGTGGTATTTATGGCTTTATTTATTGCCCCGCTCCGGCTTGGGGATGGGCCCAGGCGTCCGGGGTCCCTCTGTGGGTGGGGGGGGCTCCCAGGTCCCCCCCCCCCCCCCAGTGTCCACAGTTTGGGGGCTGCCTCCCCCCCCCCAACCCCCCCAGCGGGGGTAAATCTGCCCCCCTCCCCGGGGCAATCGGTGCCTTGCATTAATCTGACGCTGAGGGAAGCTGCGGCCCCCCCCCCCCCCCCCCCGGACGCCTGGGCCCCCCCCTGCTGCCCCCAGCCTGGTGCTAACTCCCCCCCCCCCAAACACACACACACACTATTTATGGACTTATTTATTGGTGAAAATTTTGTACCGTATTTATCTTTTTTGTAATTTTGGGGAGAGTTGCTCTATTTTCCGCCTCTCGGTTCCTTCGCCGCCTCCCTCGGCGGGGGGGGGGGGGGGAAACGCCCTGTTTTGGTGAATAAACCATCTCCCGCCCTCGCCCCTCGGCTCCTCTCTGCGGCCGCCCCCCCCCCCCCCCCCCGAGACAGCGGGGAGTCTCTGCCGGGCCGGGGGGGGGGGGAGGAGGGGGCCCAGGCGTCCGGGTGGGGCCCAGGCGTCCTGGCGTGTCCCGTTCCCCCCTCGGCTTCCGGTGCGGTTTCCTGTGGAAAGAGGAAGCGCCGCGGCGGGGCCGGGGGGGACCGTGACGTGTCCCCGGCCGGGGGGGGGGGGTGGGTTGCGCACGTGTTAGGTGGCTCTGGGCGGCTGGCACACGCCACCGCGCACGTGTCCCCGGGCCGTGACCGCCCGCCCGCGGTGGCGTGTGCGTAACGGGGCTGCGCACACGCGTGTGCGGCTGGGACCGAGCTGCGCCTGGGTCTCCGCACACGCGTGTGCGGACAGGCCGTGGCGTGAGCGTGTAACCGCACACGCGTGTGCGACTGCGGCGCTGAGCCGCGTGTGTTTGCGCTTGCGCGTAGCCGCACGCGTGTGCTGGCACATACGTGTGCAGACGGGCCGCGGCGGGAGCGTGTAACCGCACACGCGTGTGCGGCCGCCCGGCGTTGAGCCCGTGGCCGAGCCGCGTCCGTCTGCGCTCGCGCGGGTGCCGACACACGCGTGTGCGGACGGGCTGCGGCGGGAGCGTGTAACCGCACACGCGTGTGAGCGCGCCTGCGCGTGTCACGGGGCCCCGGCGCGTGTGCCGGGACACGCCGTTCCTCCCCGCCCCCGCTTCCCCCCCCTCTAACCACGGGGGCCGGGGCCCAGGCGTCCGGGCGGGCGGGGGCGGGGGGGGCCCAGGCGTCCGGGGACGAGCCATAAAAGGCAGCGTGCGAACGCGGCGCCCGCTGACGTGTGCAGCGGGGGGGGAACACGCGGGGGCGGCCGCCGCTCCCCGCCCGGACGCCTGGGCCCCTGGCCGCCGGCCCGCAGGCGTGACGAGGCGTGACGGGAGGTGACGCGGCTTCGCCCTCCCCCGCGCCGGGATGCGCGGGGGCAAGCGTGGGGCAGGGACCCAGGCGTCCGGGCGCCCCCCCCACCCCACCCCAAGGGGCCCAGGCGTCCGGGCCCCCAGGCCTGCGCCTTTCCTGTTAACCCCTTCCTGCTCTTGGGATGGGGGGGGGCCCGGATGCCTGGGCCCCTCCTGGGGAGTGGGGGGGGGGGGGTCTGGGCAGCCCCGGACGGGCCCCTCCCCGGTGCCCACGGCGCCACGGAAGCTGCACGCGGAGCCGAGGCCGGGGATGACGGTGGTTTATTCCCTCCCGTGACCGGACCCCCCCCCATTCCTGTGTGTCCCCCCCCCAAACATGCGTGTCCCCCCCCAAAACATGTGTGTCCCCCCCCCCCGGAACCCAATCCAAGGTCCTGTCCCAGCTCCGTCGTCCCCCTGGAGCCAAATCCTCCCCGTGGAGGGGGTCCCATGGGGTGGCGGATCCCATCCCGGCAGCTCCGTCATCCCACGAAGGTCCCCATCATCCTCGACCTGGGAGTGATGTGACGTCCCCATGGGGAGGTCCCGTGGGGTTGGAGGTCCCATGCCAGCAGCTCCGTCATCCCATGAAGGTCCCTGTCATCCTCGATCCCAGGGGATGTGACATCCCCATGGGGAGGTGACAAGGGGTGATGGATTCCCTCCTGGTAGCTCCATCGTCCCATGAAGGTCCCCATCATCCTCAACCCGGGGGGGACACGATATCCCCATGGGGGGGGGGTCCCATCCCAGTGGCTCCACCATCCAATGAAGGTCCTCATCATCCTGGAGCCGGGGGGATGTGATGTCCCCACGGGGAGGTCCCACAGGCTGGGGGGTCCCATCCCGGTGGCTCCATTGCCCCACAAAGGTCCCCATCATCCTCGACCTGGGGGGATGTGATGTCCCCATGGGGGGGTCCCATGGGCTGGAGGGACCCATTCCAGTGGCTCCATCAACCCACGAAGGTCCCCATCATCCTTGACCCGGGCGGGGATGTGACGTCCCCACGGGAGATCCCACAGGGTGGTGGATCCCATTCCAGCAGCTCCATCATCCCACGAAGGTCCCCATCATCCTCAAGCCGGGGGTGATGTGATATCCCCATGGGGGGGGGGGGGGTCCATCCCATCCCGGTGGCTCCATCATCCCACAAAGGTCCCCGTCATCCTCAACCCAGCGAGGGGGCGATGTGACATCCCCATGGAGGGGGGGTCCATCCCCTCCCGGGTGGCTCCATCATCCCATGAAGGTCCCCATCGTCCTTGATTCCGGGGGGGGGGGGGGATGTGACGTCCCCATGGGGAGATCCCACGGGGTGGTGGATCCCATCCCAGTTGCTCCATCATCCCACGAAGGTCCCCGTCATCCTCAACCCAGCGAGGGGAGCGATGTGACATCCCCATGGAGGAAGGGGTGGGGGGTCCATCCCATCCCAGGTGGCTCCGTCATCCCCCGCAGGTCTCCGCGGTCGGGGGGGCCGGGAAGAGGGGGGGGAATCCCCTCACTCCTCCTTGCCGGGGGGCTCCGTGCTGCCGTCGTCCCTGTCGTCTCCGTTGTCCCTGTTGTCCCCGTTGTCCCTGTTGTCCCTGTGGTCTCCATCGTCCCCGTGGTCCCCGGGGGCACCGGGGGGCCGAGCTGGCAGCAGCCGCAGCCGCAGCACCGGCCCCACGAGGAAGCGCTCGGCGGCCAGGGCGACGGCGGCGGCAGCCAACGCGTGCCGGGGCGCCGGCAGGGCGGCGACGACGTCGGCGACGGCTTCGGCCACCGCGGAGCCCGGAGGGGGGGGGACAACGGCGACGACGGCGGCGGCCACGGCGCGCAGCAGCAGCCCCGGCGCCAGGGCGGCCAGCGCGTAGAGCAGCGCCCGGAGCGGGCGGCAGAAGCGGCCCCGCAAGCGGCCCCGCAGCCCCTCCAGCGCCAGCCCCCCGGCGCCCCACAGCGGCAGCGCCCAGGCCCGGCCCCCCGGCGCCCCCAGCGCCGCCGCCGCCCCCCAACCCTGCAGCCCGTAGATGTAGGCTCGCGCCAGGGGTCCCAGCGCCCGCCCGGCCCCCATGGCCGCTCCTCGAGGCTGCGGGGGGGGGGGGAGGTGCTCAGTGGGGGGGTGGGGGGGGGCCCAGGCGTCCGACTTGAGCGGCCGGGTGACCCCCACCCCCCCCCATAGGGACCCCCCCCATCTGGGGCCCAGGCGTCTGGGTCGAACCACTGGGTGACCCCCACCACCCCCCCCATCTGGGGCCCAGGTGTCCGGGTCAAACTACTGGGTGACCCCCACCCCCCCCATAGGGACCTCCTCCATCTGGGGCCCAGGTGTCCAGCTCAAAACACTGGGTGACCCCCGCTACCCCTCTAGGGACCCCCCACCCTGGGCTCCCCCCCTTGCCTCAGGGGCCCAGGCGTCCGGCCGGATGCCCCAGGTGACTCCAACCTCGTGGGGGACCCGGGTGTTTGGCTGCAACCGCTGGGTGCCACCACCCTTGGGAGGGACCCAGGCGCCCGACTGGAAATACTGGGTGCCCCCACCCTTGGGAGGGACCCAGGTGTCCGGCTCAATCCGCTGGCTGCCACCCACCACCCTGCGCTAGAGATCGCCCACCCTGGGGACCCAGGCGTCCGGATGACCACATCGGGTGCCCCCACCCTCAGGAGGGGCCCAGGCGTCCGGCTGGAAACACTGGGTGCCACCAACCCCCTCCACCACTCTGGGGGACTCCACCACCACCCCAAGGTCCCAGGCGTCCGAGTGACCGCATCGGGTGCCCCCCACCCACGGGGGTCATCCCCCTCCCACAGCCCGGGCAGGGGGGCCCAGGCATCCAAGCCCCCCCCCCAAACACCCCCCAGCACCCCTCACCTGTCACCGAGGTCCAGAGAGCTCAGCCCTCACCTGGGCGCGCTGGCCCTTTAAGGAGCCCCAGACAGGGCCCCGCCCACACCGACATTGGCCACGCCCCATCAGTGCCAAGGGGTGGGACTACAGCTTTGGCCACACCCCCACTTGGCCACACCCCCTCCCCCAGACCAAGGTGAGGGCCCAGCTTGTCTATGGGGGCACCTGTGCAGCCAGCCAATCAGCACAGCCAGCCAATCAGCACAGCTGGCAGGGTGGCCAATCAGTGCAGCCAGTCAAGCTGCAAGGCCCTGCAGCCAGCCAATCAGAAGAGCCAGCCAGCTGGCCAATCAGTGAATCGGGACAGCCGGCCAGGTGACTTGCCCACACACACAGGTACCGCTGGCCAATCAGCAATCAGCACAGCTGGGCAGCCGGCCAATCAGCATGGCCTGCCTGGCCGGTCCATCAGCATTGCTGCCGGGCCGGCCAATCAGCTGTGGGGGCGGAGGGCCTGACCCCAATATCTGCCCCCCACCCCCAAATCTGCCCTTCTGACCCCAATATTTCCTTCAGACCCCAAAACCTGCTTTTCTGACTCCAATATTTCTATTCCAGGCCTCAATATCTGCCCTTCTGACCTCAATATTCCCCCCAGATCCCCAAATCTGCCCATCTGACCCCAATATTTCTACTCCAGACCCCAATATCTACCCTTCTGACCCCAATATCTGCCCTTCTGACCCTAATATTCCCCCAGACCCCAATATCTGCTCTTCTGACCCCAATATCTGCTCCTCCCGAAATGGCTCCTGTCCCTTTAATTCGCCCTCGCCACCGTGCTCCCCCTTCCACCCCCCACCGCGGCTGTTTTGTCCCCTCCGCGCCACCGTCGCGCCCGGCGCCCCGCCAGCCAATCGCGGCCGCGCGACCTGCCCACGTGACGGCGCCCCGCTGGCTGGCCCCGCCCCGCCGCTTCCGGCGTCACGTGAGGCGCGGGGGCGGCTCTCGCGAGAGTTGGCGGCGGGCGCGGCGGGGCCGGGAGCGGGCCGGGAGCAGGCCGGGACCGAGACCGGGACCAGGGTCGGGACCGGGGTCAGGACCAGGCCCGAGGCGGCGGCCGGGGCCGGGAAGGGGGCTGGGTCCGGGGCCGGGGCCGGGGCCGGGAGGGACCCGGGGGCGCGGAGCCGCAGCGGGAGCCCGCGACCGGTAAGGGGGGCGGTGGCGGCGCGGCCTGGCCAGGCCAGGCCAGCGGGCCCGGGGGGAGCGGGCCGCGGCGTTGACCTCTGACCCCCGCCCTCTGACCCCTGGGCCGGCCTCCCCCACTCCGCCCTTAACCCTGCTAGTATCCCTGCACGGGGTTGCTGACCTCTGCTCTTTGACCCCAGCCCCCCCCGGGGCACAACCTCTGACCCCCGGCGCGGGGGATGCTGCCCCCTAACCCCCCCACTGCGCTGTCCCGTGGGTGACCTCTGACCCCCGACCCCTGCTGCCACCTTGGACCCCTGATCCACCCCCTCAGTCACCCCGACCCCTGTCACCTCTGACCTCTGACCCTCCCCAGCCATCCCCGGCCCCCCCGACCCCTGACCCCCTGCCAGCTCCAGCACTCTGTGACCCCTGATCCCTCATCCCCCACTTATCTCTGACCCCTGACCCTCAGCCAGCCCCAAATCTGTGTCACCCATGACCCCTGACCCCCCAGTCATCTCTGACCCCCGGTCACCCAGTCACCTCTGACCCCTGATCCTCCCCATCACCCCTGGCCCCCATGACCCCTGACCCTTGACCCTTCCATCACCCCCGACCCCTGCTTCCCCTGTCACCCCTGACCCCCCCCCAGTCACCCCAACCCTAGGGCAGCCCCTGATTAGCGCCAATGAGCCCCGAAGCTTCGTTTGCGCCTCTCCCCCGCCCCCAGCAGCAGCCCCGGGGTCCCTGTGGGGTGGGGGTTGGGGTGGGGGTCAGGGTGGGGGTCGGGGCGGCCCCCGGCGCCGCCTGATCGGTGCTGTCACCGGCCGCCCCGGCTCCGCAGGCGGCAGCCGCCATGTCAGACAGCGACGACAGCAACTTCTCCGAGGACGAGAGCGAGCGCAGCAGCGAGGCCGAGGAGGCTGAGGAGAACGAGGTGAGGCCGAAGGCCGGTGCGCCGGGGGGGGGGGGGAAGCCACCCCCCCGCCGCCCCCTCATCCCTTCCCGCCGCAGGCCGAGGAGGAGCACGCCAGCGCTGCCGGCAGCGAGAAGGAAGAGGCCGAGGAGGAGGAGGAAGAAGAAGAGGAGGAATATGACGAGGAGGAAGAGGAGGAAGATGACGACCGGCCGGCTAAAAAACCCCGGCACGGGGGCTTCATCCTGGACGAGGCCGGTGAGCGACGGTGACGGTGACAGCGGTGACGGGGCGGCGTCGCGCCGGGCGGCCGCCGCTCACCGCCGCCTCTCGCCCCGCAGACGTGGACGACGAGTACGAGGACGAGGACCAGTGGGAGGACGGCGCCGAGGACATCTTGGAGAAAGGTGAGGCGCCGTTGGGCTTTTCCCGCTCCCCCCTTCTTTTATCCCCCTTTTCCGGGGGCTTTTCCCCGCTTTTCCAGGCCGCGCCCTGCCCCTCCGTGCTGCCCCGGGCTCCTTTTTCCCTGGAAAACGCCGGCGGCGGCTCCGGATGCCCCGTCCCTCCCTTCCCTCTCGTCCGTCCTTGCGTGTTTTGAGTTTGTGCATCTCATTCACACCCCGACGTTTGTTGTTGTTTGTTGTTTTTTTAATTTATTCCCTTTTATTTTTGGTTCCGTTGCCTTTTTCCGACGTCTTTAATTTTGTTCCTTCGCCTCTCTGTTCCCCCCCCTTCCCCCCCCCCACCCCGTGGTTGGTTTGATGCTATTATTTGCTCCATACTCTCCACCGCCACCTCCTTGCTCCCGAGCAGAAGAGATCGAAGGTAAGCGCGGCTCATCCCCCCCCCCGCCGTGCCGTCCCCCCCCCTCCTGCCCCCTGCTTCTCCCCTCCCCGGGGCGGGGGGGGGCACCGCAGCCGCCCCCTTTCGCTCGCCCTCCCTCGGCGCTTCCTCCCCGAGGCGGAGCTGGAAGAGGGGGCGGGGGGGGGGGAAGGAAAGCAGGGGGGGGGACGCCGTCCCCGTGCCCCCGCCACTGTTTTGGCGGGGGGGGGGGAAAACGGCGCCGCTTTTCCTCGCAGCCTCCAACATCGACAACGTGGTGCTGGACGAGGACCGTTCCGGCGCCCGGCGCCTGCAGAACCTCTGGAGGTGACACCAGGGCGGGGGGACACGCGTGCGGAGCTGGGGGGGGGCTCGGGATGGCGGGGGGGGGGGGGGCCGCCGCCGTGACCTTTTTCCGCCCGTCTCCGCAGGGATCAGCGGGAAGAGGAGCTGGGCGAGTATTACATGAAGAAATACGCCAAGTCGTCGGTGGGGGAGACGTGAGTGCGGCCGCTGGAGCCGAGCCGGCCCCCCCCCCCGCTGTCTGCCGGGCGCGCGGCCCCCCCTGACCCCCCCACGGCCCCCCCACGGCTCTCGCCTTCCTCCCCGCAGGGTTTACGGCGGCTCCGACGAGCTCTCGGACGACATCACGCAGCAGCAGCTGCTGCCGGGAGTCAAGTGAGTGGCGGCGGCGCGGTGGCGGGGGGGGGGGCACCCGGGGGCGGCTCAACACCCCCCCCCAAGGCTGCTCCCGCTCACGGCTTCTCCCTTCTCCGTAGGGATCCCAACCTCTGGACCGTCAAGTGCAAGGTAAAGGCAGCGCTGCAGCGAGCGGTGGCTTTGGCGGGGGGGGGGGTCGTCCCCAACCCTGACGTCCCTTCTGGGGGTTGTGTCCCCCCCCCCAGATCGGAGAGGAGCGCGCCACGGCCATCGCCCTCATGCGGAAGTTCATCGCCTACCAGTTCACGGACACGGTAGGGACGCGGGGGACGCGATGCGGAGACGCGGGGACACGAGGACACCGGGCGGGATCCCCGTCAACGCGTCCCCGTGTCCCCCCCCCCCCCCCCCGCAGCCCCTGCAGATCAAGTCGGTGGTGGCCCCCGAGCACGTCAAGGGCTACATCTACGTGGAGGCCTACAAGCAGACGCACGTCAAGCAGGCCATCGAGGGCGTGGGCAACCTGCGCATGGGCTACTGGAACCAGCAGATGGTGCCCATCAAGGAGATGACCGACGTCCTCAAGGTGGTCAAGGAGGTCACCAACCTCAAGCCCAAGTCCTGGGTGCGCCTCAAGAGGGGCATCTACAAGGACGACATCGCCCAGGTGAGCGGCGGAGGGGGGGGCTCGGTTTGGGGGAGCCCCCGGCCGTGGGGAGCCCCCAACCACAAGGAGGACTCGGTTTGGGGGAGCCCCCGGCCGTGGGGAGCCCCCAACCACGAGGAGGGCTCAGTTTTGGGGAGCCCCCGGCCATGGGGAGCTCCTGGCCACGAGGGGGACTCGGTTTTGGGAGCCCCTGGCCATGGGGAGCTCCTGGCCACCAGGGGCACTTGGTTTTGGGGAGCCCCCAGCCGTGGGGAGCCCCCAATCGTGAGAAGGGCTCAGTTTTGGGGAGTCTCTGGCCGTGGGGAGCCCCCGGCCATGAGGGGGACTTGGTTTTGGGAGCCCCTGGCCATGGGGGAGCTCCTGGCCCCGAGGGGCGCTTGGTTTTGGGGACCCCCCAGCCGCGGGGAGCCCCCAACCGCGAGAAGGGCTCAGTTTTGGGGAGTCCCTGGCCATGGGGGAGCCCCCTGTCCACGAGGGGGGCTCAGTTTTGGGGAGACCCCAGCCATGAGGGGGGCTTGGTTTGGGGAAGCCCCTGGCCAAGAAGAGCCCCCAGCCGTGAGAAGGGCTCGGTTTTGGGGAGCTCCCAGCCACAAGAGGGGCTTGGTCACGGGGTGCCCCTGGCCCCAAAGGGCCCCCCCCAATCACGGGGGACCCCCCCAAATCACGGGAACCCCCCACCACCACCCGCCTCTCCCTCTGTGCCGCCAGGTGGATTACGTGGAGCCCAGCCAGAACCAGATCTCCCTCAAGATGATCCCCCGCATCGACTTCGACCGCATCAAAGCCCGCATGAGCCTGGTAGGTGCCTCCTGCCCACCCCAAGGGGGGGCTACGGCCCCCCCGGCGCCCCCCCGCGCCCCCCCAAAGCCTCACCCCCCTCCCCGCGCCCCGCAGAAAGACTGGTTCGCCAAGCGCAAGAAGTTCAAGAGACCCCCGCAGCGGCTTTTCGACGCCGAGAAGATCCGGTAGGTGCCCGCTTTCCCCGCTCGCCGGGGCGGGGGGGGCGGGGGGGGGCTTCGCCGCGCCCGGGGGGGGGGTTTAATTCGGCTTTTCTGCCCCGCTCCCAGCTCCCTGGGGGGGGACGTCGCTTCCGACGGCGACTTCCTCATCTTCGAGGGCAACCGCTACAGCCGCAAGGGTTTCCTCTTCAAGAGCTTCGCCATGTCGGCCGTGGTGAGCGCGGGCGCCCCCCCCGGCGGCCCGGGGCCCTAAACCCGGCGCTTTCCACCCAAAACCGCCCCGCTCCCACCGCCGACCCCCCCCCCCCCCGGCCCCCCCGAAACAGCCAGGCCGGCGGAGGCGGCTCCCGTCCTCCCCGCGCCGGCGGCTCCCGTCCTCTCCGCACCGGCGGCCGCGTTGTCTCCTCCGGCGCGAGCTCGTCGAAGAGCCGCATTTCGGGGAGGAACGGGGGCGTTTTCGGCACGGGCCTTTTCGAGCGCCGTTCCCCCCCCCCCCCCCGCCGTCCCCCGGCAGATAACGGAGGGGGTGAAGCCCACCCTGTCAGAGCTGGAGAAGTTCGAGGACCAGCCCGAAGGCATCGACCTGGAGGTGGTGACGGAGAGCACAGGTAAGCGGGGCGCCTCGGCCGGCGGCGGCCCCCGTTCGGGCGAGCCGGCGCCTCACCGGGAGCCACTTCCGGGCGCAGGGAAGGAGCGGGAGCACAACTTCCAGCCCGGCGACAACGTGGAGGTGTGCGAGGGCGAGCTGATCAACCTGCAGGGCAAGATCCTCAGCGTGGACGGCAACAAGATCACCATCATGCCCAAGCACGAGGACCTGAAGGTGGGACGGCGCGTGCCGGAGCGGCGCGCGGAGCCGCCGGGGAGCCGCCGGAGATCCGCACAGAGCCGCCGGCGCCCTGCCACGCCGCTCTCCTCCTCTCCCAGGACATGCTGGAGTTCCCGGCCCAGGAGTTGCGCAAGTACTTCAAGATGGGCGACCACGTCAAGGTGATCGCCGGGCGCTTCGAGGGCGACACGGGCCTCATCGTCAGGGTGGAGGAGAACTTCGTCATCCTCTTCTCCGACCTCACCATGCACGAGGTGACGAGCGGAGGGCAAGGGGGGCAGCCGGCTTCGCCCGGCGGCGCGGGAGAGGCCCCGGCACGGGCGGCCGGCGCCCGCTTTTCACCCACCTCCGCGTCACCCTCAGCTCAAGGTGCTGCCGCGGGACCTGCAGCTCTGCTCGGAGACGGCGTCCGGCGTCGACGTGGGCGGGCAGCACGAGTGGGGTGAGCTGGTGCAGCTCGACCCGCAGACGGTGGGCGTCATCGTCCGCCTCGAGCGGGAGACCTTCCAGGTGAGCGCCGCGCCGGGGGCCCTTTTTCCTCCTTGGAAAAGAGAGGGAAGAGCGGGAAAACGCATCTCTCGTGCCGCCCCGGGGCCGCAGGTGCTGAACATGTACGGGAAGGTGGTGACGGTGCGGCACCAGGCGGTCACCAGGAAGAAGGACAACCGCTTCGCCGTGGCCCTCGACTCGGAGCAGAACAACATCCACGTCAAGGACATCGTCAAAGTCATCGACGGGCCCCACTCGGTAGGTGCTGGGGGTGCTGAGCCCCTCCGGGCACCGAGGGGACCCCGGGGATGCGCTGGGTCTGTCCCTGCGTCGCTTTGGGTCCCTCCTGGCACCGATGGGGCCTGAGGACCTTCCTAGGGGTGCGCTGGATCCATCCTGGCACCTCCCTGGGTCCCTCCTGGCTCCGACAGAGCCCCGGGTCCATCCTGGGGGTGCTGGGTGCCTCCCAGCACACTTCTGGGTCCCTCCTGGTGCCATCGGGGGGTCTTTGGTGCATCTTGGTGATGCACTAGGTGCTTCCCCATGCTGAGGGCGCCCTGGATCCATCCCGGGGATGCGCTGGGTCCATCCCCGCACTGTTTTGGGTCCCTCCTGGCGCCGAGGAGGCCTGAGGACCCTCCTGGGGGTCCACTGGGTCCATCCTGGTACCTCCCTGGGTCCCTTCTGGCGCTGGAGGGGTCCCGGATCTGTCCTGGGGGTCCACTGGGTCCATCCTGGTACCTCTTTGGGTCCCTTCTGGCGCTGGAGGGGTCCTGGATCTGTCCTGGGAGTGTGCTGGGTCCATCCTGGTACCTCTTTGGGTCCCTCCTGGCACCGAGGGGTCCCTGGATGCCTCCCATTGCCCGGGGGGGCCCCGGGGGTCTCGCCGGAGCTCAGCCCGCTCCCGCCCTCGGCAGGGCCGCGAGGGGGAGATCCGCCACCTCTTCCGGGGCTTCGCCTTCCTGCACTGCAAGAAGCTGGTGGAGAACGGCGGCATGTTCGTCTGCAAGACCCGGCACCTGGTCCTGGCTGGCGGCTCCAAGGTGGGGGGCCCCCGCGGCGCCCGAGCCGGTGACGCTCCCCGCGGCACGACCGGCCTCCCCGGCGCCTCGGCCCCGACCCTCAGGCGCCGGTTTGGGTTGTTTTTTTCCCTTCTTTCTCGCAGCCCCGGGACGTCACCAACTTCACCATGGGCGGCTTCGCCCCCATGAGCCCCCGCATCAGCAGCCCCATGCACCCCAGCGGGGCGGGTGAGTGCCGGGCGCGTCCCCGGGGTGTCCTGGAGGCTGTGGGGACGTCCCTGAGGCCGTTGGGGGTGTCCTCGAAGCCGTAGTGGCGTCCTCGAGGCCGTGGGGGCGTCCTTGAGGCCATCGGGGGCATCCTTGAAGCCATGGTGGGGTCCCCGAGGCCAGTGGGGACGTCCTCAAGGCCAGTGGGGACATCCTGAAGGCCCTGGGGGCATCCCCAAGGCCGTGGTGGGGTCCCCATGGCCATGGGGGGCGTTCTTGAAGCCATGGTGGGTTCCCTGAGGCTGTGGGGGCATCCTTGAAGCCATGGTGAGGTCCCCGAGGCCAGTGGGGGCATCCTTGAAGCCATAGTGGGGTCCTTGAGGCTGTTGGGGGCGTCCTTGAAGCCATGGCAGGGTCCCCAAGGCCGTGGTGGGGTCCCCATGGCCATGGGGGGAATCCTTGAAGCCATGGTGGGTTCCCCAGGGCCGTTGGGGGCATCCTGGAGGCCACAGGGATGTCCTGGAGGCTGTGGTGGGGTCCCCAAGGCCGTGGGGCTGTCCCTGAGGCCGTGGGGGTGTCCTGGAGGCCATGGGGACGTCCCCCCCCCCCGCCGGCCCAGGCTGAGGCCCCGTCTCCCCTGCCCGCAGGTCAGCGCGGCGGCTTCGGCGGTGGCGGCATGAGCCGGGGCCGGGGGCGCCGGGACAACGACCTCATCGGGCAGACGGTGCGGATCTCGCAGGGCCCCTACAAAGGTGGGCGAGCGGCCGGGGGTGGGGGGCGGCGGGGGGGCCCCCGGACGCCTGGGCCCCTTGCGCTGACCCGGAGTGCCGGGCGCCTCCCCGCCGCAGGCTACATCGGGGTGGTGAAGGACGCCACGGAGTCGACGGCCCGCGTGGAGCTGCACTCCACCTGCCAGACCATCTCTGTGGACCGCCAGCGCCTGACCACCGTGTGAGTGCCGGGGGGGGGACACGCTGGGACATCCCTCGGGGATGGTGACACCGGGGCTGGGATGTCCCTCAGCCCAAGGGACCTGCTGGGGCAGGGATGTCCCTCGGCGATGGTGACGCCAGGGCCTGGACGTCCCTCGGGGATGGTGCCACCAGTATCTGGATGCCCCTTGGGAAGGGGAGGACGTTGTAGGGCTGGGACAGCCCTTGGGGATGGTGACACTAGAGCTAGGATGTCCCTTGGGGACGGTGACAGTGGGGCTGGGATGTCCCTTGGCCTAAGGGACCTTGCCTGGGCCTGGATGTCCCTCAGAGGTGGTGGCATCAGGGCCTGGACATCTCTCGGGGATGGTGCCACCAGTATCTGGATGCCCCTTGGGAATGGGAGGACATTGTAGGGCTGGGACAGCCCTTGGGGACAGTGACACTGGGGATGGGACATCCCTTGGCGCAAGGGACCTACTGGAACCAGGATGTCCCTCAGTGGCAGTGATGTTGGAGCTAGGATGTCTCTCGGGGACGGGGGGGACATGCTGGGACCTGGATGTCCTTCAGGGATGGTGGCATCGGTATCAGGATGTCCCTGGGGGATGAAGGGACATGCTGGGGCCAAGACAGCCCTTAGGGATGGTGACACTGGAGCTAGATCGTCCTTTGAGGACGGTGACACCGGGGACGGGATGCCCCTCATCACAAGGAACCTGCTGGGGCCAGGATGTCCCTCAGGGATGGTGACACCAGGGCTGGGACACCCCTTGGGGGTGGTGACACCAGTATCAGGATGTCCCTTGGGGGTGAGGAGACACACTGGGGCCATGACGTCCCTCAGGGATGGTGACACCAGCCGTAGGATGTCCCTGGGAGATGGGGCGGGGGGGAGGACACACTGGCGTCGCAACGTCCCTTGGGGCTGGTGCCACCGGGGAGTGGGGACGGGTCACCGCTGGGTCCCCGCTGACGGCCGGCTCCCCGCAGGGGCTCTCGGCGCCCGGGCGGGATGACGTCCACCTACGGGCGCACGCCCATGTACGGCTCGCAGACGCCCATGTACGGCTCGGGCTCCCGCACCCCCATGTACGGCTCGCAGACGCCCCTGCATGACGGTGAGCGCTGGGGACACGGAGGGGACCGCGGTGATGCCGGGCCTGGGGACACGGAGGGGACCGGGAAGAGGATGGAGGTGGAGGAGGACAGAGAGGATGGGGGTCACCTGGGTTCTGGGGACACAGAAGGGACCGGGATGAGGGGGACCACGGTGGAGGGGGACAGAGAGGATGGGGGTCACCTGGGTCCTGGGGACACGGAAGGTACCGGGATGAGGGGGGCCACGGTGGGGACAGAGAGGGTGGAGGTTCTCTGGGTCCTGGGGACACAGGACTGGGATGGGGGGAACCCCAGGGTGGCCTGGGGGGACAGAGGGGACCACGGTGGCATCGGTCCTGGGGAGACAGAGCTGGGATGGTGGGGGGAACCCCAGGGTGGCCAGAGGGGACAGAGGGGGACTGAAGTGTCATAGGGTCCTGGGGGGACGGGGACAAGGTGGCTCTAGGGACTCAGGGGACCCCAGGGTGGCCTGGGGGATGGAGGGGATGGGAACGAGGTGACTCAGGGGACATGGAGGGGACCCCAGGGTGGCCTGGGGACGGAGATGAGGTGGCTCTGAGGACACAGGGGACCCTAGGGTGGCCTGGGGGACGGAGGGGACGGAGATGAGGTGGCTCAGGCTGACAGAGGGTCCTTAGGGAGGCTCTAGGCGGGGGAAGACAGGGCCGAGGCGGCTCGGGGGACACGGAGGGGACGCCAGGGTGGCCTGGGGACCGACGCGGGGGCTCGCGGGGGCTCTCGGCAGGCAGCCGCACGCCGCACTACGGCTCGCAGACGCCGCTGCACGACGGCAGCCGCACGCCGGCCCAGAGCGGCGCCTGGGACCCCAACAACCCCAACACGCCGTCCAGGTGGGTGCCACCACCGCCACCGCCGCCGGGGGGGGGGACGGGGACACCGGCAGCCCCGGTGGCAGCCCCGGTGACGTCCCCCCCCCCCGCAGGGCCGACGAGGACTTCGAGTACGGCTTCGACGACGAGCCCACGCCCTCGCCGCAGGGCTACGGCGGCACCCCCAACCCCCAGACCCCCGGCTACCCCGACCCCTCGTCGCCCCAGGTCAACCAGCCCTACAACCCCCAGACCCCCGGCACGCCGGCCATGTGAGTGCTCCCCCCCCCCCAAACTGCCCCCCTCCCCGGCGCTCTGCCCCATTGCTGCCCCCCACCCTCATCGTCTCTTCCCCCCCCACCGCCGCCGCCGCAGGTACAACACGGACCAGTTCTCCCCCTACGCCGTGCCGTCGCCGCAGGGCTCCTACCAGCCCAGCCCCAGCCCCCAGAGCTACCACCAAGTGGCCCCCAGCCCCGTGGGCTACCAGAACACCCACTCGCCGGCCAGCTACCACCCCACGCCGTCGCCCATGGCCTACCAGGTAGTGCTGGCCGCCGCCGCGCCTCTGTGGGCCGCCACCGAGGCTCTGTGGGCACCACTGAGGCTTTGGGGGCCTCCACCGAGGCTTTGGGGGCCACCACCAAGGCTCTGTAGGTCACCATTGAGTCTGTGGGCCACTACCAAGTCTTCGTGGGCCACCACCAATGCTTTGTGGGCTCCCCCAAGTCTTTGGGGGCCACCACTGAGTCTTTGGGGGCCTCCACCAAGGCTCTGTGGGCACCACCAAGGCTTTGGGGGCCTCCACCAAGGCTCTGTGGGCACCACTGAGTCTTTGTGGGCCACCACCAAGGCTCTGTAGGTCACTATTGAGTCTGTGGGCCACTACCAAGTCTTTGTGGGCCACCACCAATGCTTTGTGGACCTCCACCAAGCCTTTGCAGGCCACCACTGAGCCTTGAGAAGCCGTTCTGGCTACCCCCCGCCTTTCTCTGTGCCCCCCCAGGCCAGCCCTAGCCCCAGCCCTGTGGGCTACAGCCCCATGACGCCCGGAGCCCCCTCTCCGGGGGGTTACAACCCGCACACCCCCGGCTCCGGCATCGAGCAGAGCTCCAGCGACTGGGTCACCACCGACATCCAGGTGAAGGTCCGCGACACCTACCTGGACAGCCAGGTGGTGGGGCAGACCGGCGTCATCCGCAGCGTCACGGTGAGTGGCCGCGCGCCGCCTTGTCCCCTGCCCCCTCGTCCCCGGCGCCCCGCGGAGCTGGTGGGGGGCTCGGCCGGCCGTGGGGGGGCTGCGGCGCCGCTGACCCCCCCCCTCCGTAGGGCGGGATGTGCTCCGTGTACCTCAAGGACAGCGAGAAGGTGGTGAGCATCTCCAGCGAGCACCTGGAGCCCGTCACCCCCACCAAGAGCAACAAGGTGCGTCCGGCTGTGTCCCCCCACCCCGCCAAGGTCCCTCTGGATCCCCCTGAGCTGCCACGACGGCCCCACCGGATCCCTCCAGATCCCTCTTGACTGCCTTGGCAACCTCTGTGGCTCCCCTTGGCCACCACCATGGCTCCTTCAGATCCCCCGGCCCCTTGAGATCCCCCCCAGCCCTTCCAGATCCCCCCCAGTCTCTACAGATCCACCAGGCCTCGTGATGGCCCCTTTAGAGCTGCTGGAGCCTTCCAGATCCCTCCCGTTCCACCCAGCCGCCACCCTGGGCTCTCCGGATCTTCCCAGTCCTTCGGGATCCCTCCGGGTCCCCCCCAGGCTGCTGCCATGGCCTCTCCAGATCCCCCCCAGTCCTTCCAGATCCCTCCAGGTCCCCCCTGGGCTGCCACCATGGCCTCTCCAGATCCTGCTAGTCCTTCCGGATCCCTCTGGGTCCCCCCCCCCTCCGGATCCCCCGCCCCAGTCCTTCCGGATCCCCCCCCGCAGGTGAAGGTGATCCTGGGCGAGGACCGCGAGGCCACGGGGATCCTGCTGAGCATCGACGGCGAGGACGGCATCGTGCGCATGGACCTGGAGGAGCAGCTCAAGATCCTCAACCTGCGCTTCCTGGGCAAGCTGCTGGAGCCCTGAGGGGGGGCCGCCGGTGCCCCCCCAGCCCCCCCCCGCCCCCTCTCTTCCCTCTTCCTCCTTCTCTCTTCCCCCCCCCCTTTTTTGACCCCCCCCCAACCTGCTGTAGTCCCTTTTCCCCATTCAATAAAGCCCTGGAGTGCCGTGCTGCTGCCCCGCCTCATGCTTGGGGGGGGGGCCCTAACGGGGGGGGGCGTCAACCGGGGCGTCCTGCACGGTCCTGGGGGACCCCAGGGGTCTGGGGTCCCCTTAACTGGGGTCCTACCCGGTCACAGGGGTCCCGTTAACCCCCGGGTCCCGTTAACAGGGGCAGCTATTAACTGGGGGGTCCTGCACGGTCCTGGGGGTCCTGTTAACGCAGGGGCTCCCACGGTCATGGGGGTCCTGTTAAACCGGGTCCCGTTAATGGGGGGCACCCGTTAACCGGGGGATCCTGGGGGTCCCGTTAACCCCAGGGTCCTGTTAACGGGGGCGGCCCAGTGGGCCTGGGGGTCCCGTTGACCCAGGTCCCCATGGGGCTGGGGCTGCCGTTAACCCGGGGGTCCCGTTGACCGGGGGCCCCCGCGGGGCTGGCGGCCCCGGCAGCTCCCGGTAGCCCCGAGTCTCCCCGGTCGCCGGTGCCGCGGCCCCGCGGTCCCGCCCCCTCTGGCCCATGCGCCGCGCACGTGTTGGCGCCCTTTCTCGCCCTTCCCCTGCTTCCGCCTCCGCCCCCTCCTTCCATTGGCTCGGCGCGCCGCGGCACCGCCTCCCCTCCCGCCGCACCGAGCCGCCATTGGCTCACCCTTTCGGAGCGCGGCGATTGGCCCGCTCCCCTAAAACCCCGCCCCTCCCGCTTTCTCCCGCCTCTCCCTACCCGTCCGCCACCGTTCATTGGGCGGCCGGCCCGGCGGGGGCGGGCCCGCGCTCCCTCCGGCCCGCCCCCTCCCCGCGCGGCGATTGGCCGCGGCGACCGCGCCTGCGCCCTGGGCCCGGCGGTGCGGGAAGATGGCGGCGGCGGTGGCGGCAGCGGCGGCGGCGGCGGTGGGGCGGGTGCTGGCGGGCGGCGGGGCCCGCGCCGCGCTCGGCGGCTGCCGCGGCTGCCGGGGCCGCCCCGCGCTGGCCCGCGCCGCCCGCGCCAACGGCACCGCCAGCGGCACCGCCACCGCCACCGAAGCGGTGCTGCAGGAGCGGCTGCGGCGGCACCAGGTGGGCGGGGCCGGGGGCGGGGCCGCCGGGGCGGATTTGGGCCTGGGGGATTGGGGGGGGGGCGAGTGGGGGGGTCAAGGGGGGGCAAGAGGGGCCTGAGGGGGGGCAGGTGGGGGCGAGGTGGGGCTGGGGGGTATTTCGGGGGGTCCTGGAGGGGCAGGTGGGGTCAAGGGGGGTCTGGGGGTATTTGGGGGGGCTGGCAGGGCCAAGGGGGGCCCTGAGGGGACCTGGGGGGGTAGGAGGGGCAAAGGGGGGGGCTGGGGGCAGTTGGGGGGGGAGCAGGGGGCAAGTGTGGCCAAGAAGGTGCCCGGGGGGGCAGGTGGGGTGGCCTTGGGGGCAGACAGGGTTGGGGGGGGGACAAGTTTGCACCAGGGGGACATGGGGGGCAGGTGGGGTCCCTGGGGGGGGCAGGTGGGGTAAATGGGGGGGGCTGGGGGGCAGTTGAGGGACACAGGAGGCAGGGAGAGGTGAAGAGGAGATTTGGGGGGGGGGCAGGTGACAGAAGGGGAGGGGTGACAAATTTGGGCCGGGGGGGGTAGTTTGGGGGATATTAGGACAAATTTGGGGCCGGGAGAGGGGGGGCGGCCAGTGGAGCCCTCCCCGGGGCTCCTTCGATGTCCCCAGATGTCCCCAGGGCTCCCAGGTGGTGCCTAACCCTCCCGGGGGCTCCCTCGATGTCCCTGGGGTTCACGGCTTGTCCCCAGATGTCCCCCGGGCTCCCAAGGTGTCCCTTAATGTCCCCAGCCCTCCCCTGGCCATCCCCAGGGCTCTCTGGGTCTCCCCTGGTGTCCCTGGGGCTCCCTGGGCGTCCCCTGATGTCCCCAACCCTCCCTGGCCATCCCTGGGGCTTCCTGGGTATCCCCCGATGTCCCCAACTCTCCTTGGCTGTCCCTGGGTGTCCCCTAGTGTCCCCAACTCTCCCTGGCTGTCACTGGGGCTCTCTGGGCCTCCCCTGATGTCCCCAACCCTCCCTGGGTGTCCCCAGGGCCCCTTGGATGTCCCTGGGGCTTCCTAGGCATTCCCTCATGTCCCTGGGGTTCCTTGGCTGTCCCCAACCCTTCCTGGCTGTTCCTGGGGCTCCCTGAGGTCCCCAGGACTCCCAGGTCATCTCCAGCCGTTCCTGGATGTCCTGGGGTTTCCCTGGGTGTCCTCCAACGTCCCCGAGGCTCCTTGGGCGTCCCTTAAAGTCCCCAACCCTCCCTGTCCGTCCCTGGGGCTCCCTTGGACGTCCCCCGACATCCCCAGGGCTCCTTGGATGTCCCTGTGGCTCCCTGGGCCTCCTCTGATGTCCCCATCCCTCCCTGGCCATCCCTGGGGCTTCCTGGGCATCCCTTAATGTCCCCAATCCTCCTTTGGATGTCCTTGTGGCTCCCTGGGCCCCCCCTGATGTCCCCAACTGTCCCTGGGTGTCCCCTAGTGTCCCCAACCCTCCCCGGCCATCTCTTGGGCTCCCTTGGACATCCCCAGGGCTCCCTGGGCATCCTCGAGGCTCCCTGGGTGTCCCCAGGGCCACTTGAACATCCCCGGTGCTCACGGGTGCCCTGTCCCTGTCCCCATGTCCCCCCCTCCTGGCAGGCAGCGGCAGGGGGGGGCGCCCCGGGCTCCGACGAGGGGCAGGAGCGGGAGCGGAAGCGGGAGCAGGCGGCCTACGCCCGGCGGGTGCTGCTGCGCCTGGCGGGGCTGCTGGGCGCCGGCGCCGGCGCCACCGTCCTCTACGTCTTCGGTGAGTCCCCGAGCGCCGTCCCCGTCCCCAAGCTGTCCCCGAGCCCCCGTCCCCCCCGCCCTGCTCACCGCCCCGCTCTCCCCTCCCGCAGGCAGCAACGCCCTGGACGAGCACGGCGCCAAGGTGAGGCCTCGCTAACGAAGCCGGGGGGGGGGGGGGGATTAATTAGGGCGGCAGCCCCCCGACGCGGCGGGGACGGGGAGGTGCTGCGTCCCCCTGTGTCCCCCCCCCCCCATCCCCACATCCGTGGGCAGGGCCGGAAAAAGCCCCGTTGCGGAGGTGTCGGAGGTGGTTTGATGTGCGGATCCCCGCTGGGACGAGCCGAGGTGCCAACGACCCCCCCGACCCCCCCCCCCCCCCGGCCGCGGCCCCCGCGACATCAAACGAGCCGCGGCGGAAACGAGGAGGCCAAATTGCCGCCGCGCCGGAGCCCCCCGCGGGCGCCGAAACGCCCCGAAACTGGGGGGGGAAGGGGGGGCTACCCTTTTTTTCCCCTTTTTCTCCCCCATTTCTCGCCTCCCCCCCGCAGATCCCCGACGAGTTCGACAGCGGTGAGTCCTCGCGGCCGGCGCGGAGCCCCGGGGGGGGCAAAGGGGGGGCGCGAGCCCGGAGCGGCGGCTTTTCGGCCCCCGTTTGGCCGCTGCCGCCCCCAAAAGCAGCTTTTTTTTCCCATAGCCGCTTTGTACGGAGAGCGGAGGAACCCGCTGGCGGGGGGGAACTTCCCTGCGGCCCCCCCGGGGGGTAAAACGCGGGGGAACCGGCCGGAAAATCGAGACCTTTTGGGGGAAAAAAGGTTTTTTTATGATGCAAATGGAGAGGGGAAGCTGGAGGGGGGTGGGGAGGGTCTTGCAGGGAGGAAGAGGAGGAGGAGGAGGCCCGCAGGGGGGTTAAATGTCACCTTGGTGCCACCCTGGGGGGGGTCCCGGGGCCGCGGTGGGGAGGGGAGGGGAGGGGACCCGGCCCGTCCTCACCGCCGCTTCGCAGACCCCGTGGTGATCCAGCAGCTCCGGAGGACCTACAAGTACTTCAAGGACTATCGGCAGGTAGGGGACGGGGGTGTCCCCACCGCGGGGGCTTCGTCCCACCACGAGGGTTTGGCCCCACCTTGGGGTTTTGCCCCATGGGAGCTTTGTCCCCATGATGGGGGGGTTTGTCCCCACCACGGGGGTTTGTCCCCACCGTGGGGCTTCGTCCCATGGTGGGAGTTGTGTCCCCGTGATGAAGGTTTTGTCCCCACCATGGGCATTTTTCCCCACCATGGGGTTTCGTCCCAGTGGGATCTGTGTCCCCACGATGGGAGTTGTGTCCCCACCTGGGGGGTTTCGTCCCCATGGGATCTTTGCCCCCACGATGGGGGTTGTGTCCCCACCATGAAGGTTCGTCCCAAACGCGGGGCTTCGTCCCATGGTGGGAGTTGCGTCCCCACGATGAACGTTTTGTCCCCGCCACGGGCGTTTCTCCCCACCTTGGGGCTTCATCCCCATGGGATCTTCGTCCCCATGATGGGGGGGGGGGTTGTCCCCACCATGGGTCACCGTCCCCTCACCCCCGCGTGCCCTGCAGATGATCATCGAGCCCACCAGCCCCAAGCTGCTGCCGGACCCGCTGCGCGAGCCCTACTACCAGCCGCCCTACACCCTCGTCATCGAGCTCACCGACGTCCTGCTGCACCCCGAGTGGTCGGTGAGTCCCGCCGCCGCGTCCCCTTCTGCCCGGGGGCAGGACGGGACACGTGGGTGGCCCCCCCCCTTACCTGTCCTCGTCCCCAGCTCGTCACCGGCTGGCGCTTCAAGAAGCGCCCGGGCATCGAGAGCCTCTTCCAGCAGCTGGCCCCGCTCTACGAGATCGTCGTCTTCACCTCCGAGACCGGCATGGTGAGGGGCACGCGGTGGTGGCAGCTGGGTGGGGGGGGGACGCGGCTCGGTGACACCCGCTGACACCCCACTTTCCCTCGTTTACCCCCCCCCCCCCCCCAAGACCGCCTTCCCCCTCATCGACAGCGTCGACCCCCACGGCTTCGTCTCCTACCGCCTCTTCCGCGACGCCACCCGCTACATGGACGGGCACCACGTGAAGGTACCGGGGGCCGCGGGGAGGGGACGCCCGCGGCGGCGGCGGCGGTGCCAGCTCCCTGCCAACCCTTCCTTGTCCCCCCCGTCCCCTTCCTCCAGGACATCTCCTGCCTCAACAGAGACCCCGCCAAGGTGGTGGTGGTGGATTGCCGCAAGGAGGCCTTCTGCCTGCAGCCCTACAACGGGCTGGCGCTGGCCCGCTGGGACGGCAACTCCGACGACCGGACCCTCTACGACCTCGCCGCCTTCCTCAAGAGTGAGAAACGGGGGGGTGTGTGTGGGGGGGTCCCTGGGGGGGTTTGGCCCCCGCGCTGACGCTGTCCCCGTCCCCATCCCCGCAGCCATCGCCCTGAGCGGCGTCGAGGACGTGCGCACGGTGCTGGAGAACTACTCGCTGGAGGACGACCCGCTGGCCGCCTTCAAGCGGCGCCAGTCGCAGCTGGAGCAGGTGGGGACGGAGCCGGCGGCGTCCCACGTCCCCCTGCCGTTAACGGTGTCCCCCTGCCACCACCATCAACGGTGTTTTCCCCCGCCACCGCCGCCGTTAATGGCATCCCGGTCCCCCTGCCGTTAACGGTGTCCCCCTCCTCGCTGCCACCATCAACGGTGTTTTCCCCCGCCACCGCCACCGTTAATGGCATCCCGGTCCCCCTGCCCTTAACGGTGTCCCAGTGTCCCCCCTGCCACCACTGTTAACAGCATCCTGGTGTCCCCCCCGCCACCACCGTTAATGGCATCCGGGTGTCCCCTGGCTGCTGTCGTTAATGGCATCCCGGCATCCCCCCACCCCCGCCACCATTAACGACATCCCCCTGCCGTTAACGGCATCCCGGTGTCCCCGCCACTGCCACCGTTAACAACGTCCCCCTGCCGCCACTGTTAACGACATCCCCCTGCCATTAATGGCATCCCAGTGTCCCCCCGCTGCTGCCGTTAACGACGTCCCCCCGCCGTTAACGGCATCCCGGTGTCCCTACCACTGCCACCGTTAACAACGTCCCCCCACCGCCACCGTTAATGACATCCCGGCATGTCCCGCCACCGCCGCCGTTAATGGCGCGCCGGCACGGGCTCTTTCTTTCCCGCCGCGGGCAGGAGGAGCAGCAGCGGCTCGCCGACCTCTCGCAGGGCAAACAGGGGCCCCAGCTCTTCCTGGGCTCCCTCGCCGGCCGCCTCTGGCCCCGCTCCAAGCAGCAGTGACGGCCGGTGACACGCCGATGACACGCCACCGACACGCCGACGGCGCCGACACGCCACCGACACGCCGCTGCCGGAGCCCCGGGCCCCGCGCCCGGAGGGGGGGCGTCTGCTTTCGCCCTCTTGTTTATATATATATATATTTTTGTGGGGGTGGGGGGGCGGGGAGGGGGGGTCGGCGCTCGACCCCGGCGGGGGGCAATAAAGGGTCGTGCGGAGCCGTCTCTGCCCTGGTTTTCTCCCCCTGGGGGGGGCAGGTTTGGGCCCCCCCCACGCAGGGTGTCGCTGCTGCTGCTGTTGCCCCCTGCGAGGGGCCCAGGCGTCCGGGTTGTTCCCTTCTTCCCCCCCTCTTCCCCATTTGATGGGGGGGGGGGGGTTGTGCTGGGGCTGGATGTGGGGGGTTGGGGGCGTGGCCAGGGGCGTGGCCAGATGTGAGGGGCGTGGCCAGCCCCCTATAAAAGGGGCCCGTGGGGGGGGGGGGGGGGGGGAGCAGGGACCAGACGCTGCTGAGCACCGGGACGGCACCAGACCCCTGGGACCCCCGTGGCATCTACTGCCCCCCCCCCCCGGGTCCCAGCACCCTTCCCAGGGCCGGGACCCCTCTCCTGGGGCTGAGACCCCCCCTAGGACCCCGGGACCGGGACCCCCCCCGGGACCCCCCCTCCCTGGTGCCGGTGCACGGGGCCATGGCTCCGCTGCTCCTCGCCGGGCTCCTCGCCCTGCTCAGCATCTCCCCGGTGAGTCCGGCCCCGGCGAGGGGGGGGGGGGGGGGGGGGGGGTCCTGGGGGGGGGGGCTTTAGGGGTCCCCGGGTGATATTGGGGGGGCTCTAGGGGGGGTCTTTGGGGATCTGAGAGGGTCCACAGGGGCCTTAGGGGTACCTGGGGGGTGCTGGGGGGGGTCCTTAGGGAACCCTGCAGGGATCTGGGGGGGTCCCTGGGGGATATTGGGGGGCTCTTGGGGGGGTCTGGGAAGATCCACGGGAGCCTTAGGGGTCCCTAAGGGGTGTTGGGGGGCTCTGGGGGATCCTTAGGGGACCCCGAAGGGATCTGGGGAGGGATCTCTGGGGTCCTTAGGCACCCCTGGGGGGGTGTTGGGGGGCTCTGAGGGGTCCTTAGGGGGTCCCCGGGGTCGTTAGGGGTCCCTGGAGCGTGGGGGGGGGGTCTGGGGCATCCTTAGGGGACCCTGGAGGGATCCGGGGGGGTCCCTAGGCTTGTTAGGGGTCCCCAGGGAGCCCTTAGAGGACCCTGGATGGATCTGGGGGGGTCCCTAGGCTTGTTAGGGGTCCCTGGGGAGCCCTTAGAGGACCCTGGATGGATCTGGGGGTGCCTAGGGGGGTATTGGGGGGCCCTGGGGGTCCTTAAGGGACCCTGGAGGGGTCCGTGCTGGGTACTGGGGAGCTCTGAGGGGTCCTTGGGGTCCCCGGAAGGGTCCCTGGTGGCCTCGGGGGGCCCTGGGGGGTGTTGGGGGGCTCTGAGGGGGCCCTTAGGGGTCTCTGGGTGTCCCTGGGGGGGGCCTTAAGAGCCCCTGGGGGAACTGGGGGGCTCTGAGGGCTCCTTAGGGGTCTTGGGGGGCTTTAGGGGGTCCCGGGGGGGTGTTATAGGGCTCTGGGGTGTCCCCAGGGGTCTGTAGGGACCCCTGGGGGGGGACCTTAGGGGTCCCCGGGGATATTGGGGCACTTTGGGGGGTCCCTGGGGTGTTTAGAAGGTAGCGGGTGGCTCTAGAGGGTCCTTGAGGATCCCTGGGGGGCTTTAGGGGGGGTCCCGGGGCTCCTTAAATGATCCTAGGGGGCCCTGGGGGGGTCCCCGGGGGTCTTTGCGTTGGAGTAGGGGGTCCCCGGGGTTATTTAGGGTGGGGGGGGGTCCCTGGGGGTATCTGGATGTGTGTGTGGGGGGGGGTGCCCCAGGGGGTATTTAGGGGGTCCCTGGGGTTATTTGGGGTGGGGGGTGGTTTCTGGGGGTATTTGGGGGGGGTCCCTGAGGATGTTTGGGGGTTCCCCGGGGGGAGGGTTTGGGGGGGCCCCCGGGGGGGTTTCGGGGTGCCGGGGCGCGTGTCCAGCCCTGCCGCCCGCCGCAGGCGCAGCCGGCCGGGGTGCTGGAGCTGCGGGTGCTGGGGGCGCGGGGGGGCGCGGGGGGGGCGTGCGGGGGCCCCCCCTCCTGCCGCCTCGCCTTCCGCCTCTGCCTGCGCCCGCCGGGGCCCGGGGGGGCCCCCTGCAGCCTGGGCGCCGCCCGCAGCCCCCCCGGGCCCCCCCCGGCCCCCGGCGCCCCCCGCACCCTCCGCCTGCCCTTCGCCTTCCCCTGGCCGGTGAGAACCTCTCCCCCCCCCGCGCGCTGGGACCCCCCCCTTGCACCTGGGCCCCCCCGCCGGGATGGGACCCCCTTGCACCCAGCACCCTCTCCGGGATGGGACCCCCCCCCTTGCAATGGGGACCCCCCCCCCCTGCACCCAGCATCCCCCCCGGAATGGGATCCCCTCCCCTGCAGCTGGGACCCCCCCTAGGGTGGGTCCCCCCCCATCCCTGGGCCCCCCCATGGCCCTTTGACCCCCCCCCAGGGAACCCCCCCAATCCTGGAACCCCCTCAACCAGCCCCAGAACCCCCCCCCATGGCCCTGACACCCCCCCCAGGGACCCCCCCCGGGTTGGGCCCCCCCCAAAACAGCCCCCCCCATCCCTGGGACCCCCCCACAGCCCCCCCCCCCCCCGCAGGGCACCGTCTCCCTCCTCATCGAGACCTGGCGGCTGGAGGAGGCCGAAGGCCCCACGGGTGAGTGGGGGTGGGGGGCACCCGGGGGGGGGCTAATGGGGGGGTCCCCGGCGGCGCTGGGGGCCGGGGGGGGTGTGTGTGAGGGTGCTGGGGGGCTGTCGGGGGCTGAGTGGGGGTTGCGGGGGGTGTCGAGGGGGTGTTGGTGGGTGTTGGCGACTGTTGGGGTGCCAAGTGGGTGTTGGGGTGTCGGGTGGGTGTGGGAGAGTGTCAGGGTGTCGGGTGGGTGTTGGGGAGTGCCCAGGTGTCAGGTGGGTGTTGGCGGGTGTTGGGGAGTGTCGGGGTGTTGGGTGTGTGCAGGTGGGTGTTGGGGGGGTGTTGAGTGGGTGTTGCTGGGTGTCAGGTGGGTGTTGGGGTGTTGGGTGGGCATTGCTGGGTGTCGGGGTGTCGGGTGGGCGTTGTTGGGTGTTGGGGTGTCGGGTGGGTGTTGGGGAGTGTTGGGTGCATGCAGGTGGGTGTTGTTGGGTGCCAGGATGCCGGGTGGGTGTTGCTGGGTGCCAGGTGGGTGTCAGGGTGTCGGGTGGGTGTTCCTGGGTGTCAGGGTGTCGGGTGGGCATTGCTGGGTGCCGGGTGGGTGTTGGGTGGGTGTTGCTGGGTATTGGGGTGCCGGGTGGGCATTGCTGGGTGCTGGGTGGGCGTTGCTGGATGCCGGGTGGGTGTCGGGGTGTCGGGGTGCCGGCTGGGTGTCGGGCGGGCGTTGGGGCGCGCTGACGCGGGGCGGGCGCAGGCCGGGGGCGGCTGCTGGGCCGGGCGCGCTGGCGGCAGCGCTTGGCGCCGGGACCCCGCTGGCGCCGGGGGGCCGGGGGGGGGCGGCTGCGCCTGGGCCTGCGCCTGCGCCCCCGGCCCCCCCCCGCCGCCCCCCGCAGCACCCCGGCGCCCCCCCGCCGGGACCCGCCGCGCGGCAGCACCCCGGGCACCCCCGGCAGCACCCGCTGCGCCCCCCGTGAGTACCGGCGCCCTGGGTGGCCCCTCGCCTGTCCCCACCATTCCTGCACCCCTGGGTGTCCCCTGTCATGTCCCCACGTCCCCAGCACCCCAGATGTCCCCTGGCCTGTCCCCACGTCCCCAGCACCCCTGGGCACCCCCTGGCCTGTCCCCACATCCCCAGCACCCCTGGGTGTCCCCAGCACCCCTGGGCACCCCCTGGCCTGTCCCCACATCCCCAGCACCCCTGGGCGTCCCCAGCATCCCTGGGTGTCCCCTGTCATGTCCCCACCATTCCTGCACCCCCAGATGTCCCCTGTCCTGTCCCCACGTCCCCAGCACCCCTGGGCACCCCCTGGCCTGTCCCCATATCCCCAGCACCCCTGGGTGTCCCCAGCACCCCTGGGCACCCCCTGGCCTGTCCCCACATCCCCAGCACCCCTGGGCGTCCCCAGCATCCCTGGGTGTCCCCTGTCATGTCCCCACCATTCCTGCACCCCTGGGTGTCCCCTGGCCTGTCCCCATCGTCCCCAGCACCCCTGGGTGTCCCCTGGCCTGTCCCCACGTCCCCAGCATCCCTAGGTGTCCCGTCATGTCCCCATCATCCCAAGCACCCCTGGATGTCCCCTGGGCTGTCCCCATCATCCCCATCATCCCTAGGTGTCCCCTGTCATGTCCCCATCATCCCAAGCACCCCTGGGTGTCTCCTGGGCTGTCCCTATCGTCCCTGGCACCCCTGGGTGTCCCCAACACCCCTGGGCACCTTCTGTCCTGTCCCCATCGTCCCCATCACCCCTGGGTGTCCCCTGGCCTGTCCCCATCATCCCCAGCACCCCTGGGTGTCCCCTGGCCTGTCCCCACTGTCCCTGCACCCCCGGGTGTCCCCCGTGTCCCCCACCCCCCGGTGCTGATGGGATTCTCCGGCAGGTGGGTGCCGCGGGCATGGGGAGCCCCAGCAGAGCCCCCCCACCGGGGCCGACGGTCACCTCTGCCGCCACGGGGCCACCCACAGCGTGAGTGTCCCCCCCCCCGACACCCCTGCGACCCCCCCATGGCACCCCCGAACCCCCTGATCCCTGCGGGACCCCCCCCAGCACTCCCGGGACCCCCCAGGGCACCCGCCTGAGCACCCCTGGGACCCCCTGAGCCCCTCGGGACCCCTGGGACCCCCCCGGGCACCCTGGGGACACCCCGTGTCACCCCCGGGACCTCCCTGCACCCCCCCCGGTGACCGCGCCCCCCGCGCAGGCCGGCGGGAGCGGCGCGGGGCCGCGGGGCCCCCCCGGGCCGCGCTGCCGGGAGGTGGCGGCGGCGGCGGCAGCCGCGGACCCGGGAGCGGCGCCGCCGCCGGAAGTCGCCACAGCGGCGCTGCCGGAAGTCGCCTCCACGGCGCCGCCGGATGTGGGCCGAGCGCCGCCGGAAGTCGTCGCGGCGCTGCCGGAAGTTCCGACCACAGCGCCGGAAGCCGCCTTGGCGGCGGAAGCGGAGCTGTCGCCCTGCGCCCTCGGCCCCTGCTTTAACGGCGGCGCCTGCGCCCCCGCGCCGCCGCCCGGCGCCGGTTACAGCTGCCGCTGCCCGCCCGGTTTCCGCGGCTTCAATTGCGAGCGCCGCGCCGACCGCTGCGCCGACCGCGTCTGCCTCCACGGTGAGCGGCGGCGGCGCCTCCCGGGGCTCCCGGGCCCGCCTGCGGTGCCGTAATGCGCCGAGTAGCGGGGCCGCACCGGGGCCGCCGACTGGAACGGCGGCCGCAGGGCGGTACCGTAATGCACCCTGTAGAGGCGCCACCTGAGGGGCCATACCGTAATGTCCGCACTAGCGAGGCCACGCACGGGGGCGATACCGTAATACACAAACCAGAGGAGCTACGCACGGGTTAGCTACCGTAATGCCCGCACTAGAGGGACTACACAGGGATTAGCTACCGTAATATATGTACTAGAGGGCCAGGCAGGTGGTGGTACTGTAATACATGCACTAGAGGGGTCATGCAGGGGGCGACACCGTAATATATGGAGTAGAGGGGCCATGCAGCAGTTAGCTGTTGTAATACACGCACTAGAAGGGCCCCACCGTGGCCGGGTACTGTAATGCCCCCAATAGCACACTGGCTCCATACCCAATGGGGTCCCAGCGGCCCTTAGTGCTCCCATAATGTGCCTAATACACACACACACACACACACACACACACACCCCGCTGCTGGGCAGGGAGCAGTAATGTCCCTAATAGTTGCCCACCCTGGGCCGTAATGTTCCTCATAGCTATTACCCTGGGCCATAATGCCCCTAATAGCTGCAACGCTGGACCATGATGTCCCTAATTTCACCCACTCTGGGCCATAATGCTCCTAATAGCAGCCTCTCTGGTCCATAATGTCCCTAATTCTGCCCACCCCGGACCATATTGTCCCTAACAGCTGCACCATGAGCCATAATGGTACTAATACCTGCCACCATGAGCCATAATGTCTCTAATAGGTGCCCAAACCGGGCCATAATGTCCCTGACAGCGCCCATTCTCAGTTGTCCATAACAATGCCCATCCTTGACCATAATGTCTTTAATAGCTGCCCACCGTCTGTTGTAATGTCCCTAATAGCTGTGCAGCTGCCATTGTAATGTCCCTAATAGCTGCAACTCTGAACTGTAATGTCCCTAATAGCTGCCCACACTCTATCATAATGTCCCTAATAGCTGCTCACCCTTGGTCATAATATCCCTACTAGCTGCTCACCATGAGCCGTAATGTCCCAAATAGCTGCCCACGCTCTGTTATAATATCCCTAATAGCTGCCCACCCTCCATCATAATGTCCCTACTAGCTTGGCCCCCAGGCTGGGGCCAGCACGCAGGGGGGCTACGACCCCGGTGCTGACCCAGACCGTCCCACTCAGGCGGCCACTGCCTGGACCTGGGCCGGAGCGTGATCTGCAAGTGCCGGGCGGGCTTCTCAGGGCCGCGGTGCGAGCACAATGTGGACGACTGCAGCCCCAACCCCTGCGCCAACGGGGGCACCTGCGTGGACGGGGCCAACAGCTACAGCTGCTCCTGCACCCTGGGCTACAGCGGGGCCGACTGCCGCCTGCGGGCCGACGCCTGCGCCTCGGGGCCCTGCCTCCACGGCGCCACCTGCTACACCCACTTCTCGGGCCACGTCTGCGCGTGCGCCCCCGGCTTCATGGGCCCCCGCTGCGAGTTCGAGGTGGGGGGGCCACCGGCGGCACCGCGCCGGCCCCCGTCGGCCCCACTGGCCCTGGCGGCCGCCCTCCCGCTGGCCCTGCTGGGCCCCGGCCTGGGGCTGGCCCTGGCCGCCCGCCGCCACCGCCGCCGCCACCCGCCGGCCCCGCGCAGGTGAGGCCCGGCGGGGCCCAGGCGTCTGGACCTGCACCGGAGGGGGGGCTTTTTTTGGGGGGGGCGGGGGGGGTCTCCAGAGGCCCTTGACGAGCCCCTTCCTCTCCCGCCGCAGCCCCACGCCGCAGCCGGGGGAGCCCCCCGTTGCTGCTGCCCCCGACCGGCGGCCGCCCCGCGTCTCCGCCACCCAGGTAACCCGCGCCCCCCCCCCCCCCCCCAAAATATCTGTGTCACGAGCTGGGGAGGGGCCGGGCTGAGCCCTGTGTGGGGCCGGGCCTGACCCCCCCCCCAAAAAAATCTCCCCCTGCTTCCAGGTCTGACCCCCCGGCGACGATGGACTCACTCTGGGGGGGGGGGGGGGGGGGGCTGGACCCTCCCCTGGACCTCCTTGGCCACGCCCCCCTCCACAAGCCACACCCTTTCAGCAAGACCCACCTCTTCCACAGGCCACTCCCCCTTTACAAGCCCATGCAAGCCACTCCCTTTGTAAGCCCCTCCCACTTTCTAAGCCCCTCCTACCTACCCCCTTGTCAGGAAGAGGACACACCCCTTCCCTAGCTCCTCCTCTTCTACACAAGCCCCTCCCTTTAATAGGTCCCGCCCCTTCCAAGCCCCTCCCACCCAAACACCATGAAGCCCCACCCTTCTCAGCAAGCCCCTCCCCTTCCCCTCCCCCAGCACCGAACCAATCAGCAAGGAGCAGCCTTGGGCTGGGGGTGTGTGGCAAAGAGGAAAGCCCGCCCCCTCACACCTGCATCAGCCAATGGGGAAAGAGGTGTGGCAGGGATAAGCCCCGCCCCCTCATGTGGCACAACAACACCCCCCCCCCAATCCGGGGGGCAGCCGGGGGCGTGGGCTGTGAATAGGATGCAAATTAAATGCAAATCATATGCAAATGAGAAGGCGGAGCCTCCTGTTGTTCTGGGGGGGGGATGTGTGTGTGGGGGGGAGACAAGGCCAGGCCGAGGGGGCCCAGGCGTCCGAGGCCCCCCTCCAGGCCCAGATTGGACCCAGGCGTCCGGGGCCGGGCAGAGGGACCCAGGCGTCCGGGCTCCTGCCCAGGCCTGGCAGGGACCCAGGCGTCCGGGGCTTGGCGAGGGCCCAGGCGTCCGGGCGGCTGCGCTGCCGGTTCCCCTCCCCCGCCGCCATGGGTGCTGCCGCCGCCCGGCCCCCCCCCGGCCTGGGGGCGCTCTCCGATGAGACCGGCCGTGAGCCCCCCCCCCCCCCATTCCCCAAAACCCCCGGACACCTGGGCCCCTGGGAGGGGAGGGGGTGGGGGAGGGGATCCTGGACGCCTGGGCCCCTGGGGAGGGGGAGGGGAGGGCCCCCCGGACGCCTGGGCCCCTCCAGGGAGAGGGGGAGGGTGCCCCGAGGGTGAGGGGGACGCCTGGGTCCCTTTGGGGGATTTGGGAGAGGCCCTGGACGCCTGGGCCCCTTCCGTGGGTGGGGGAGGGGCAGCCCGGACACCTGGGCCCTTCCTGGCTCTGCCCTCCCCCCCCCCCCAAAAACAGTGTCACCGGCGGCCCTGATGCGACTCCACGAGCGCTTCCAGGCCCTCGACCGGGATGACAAGGGGCATCTCAGGTGGGGGACCCCCCCCCCCCCAAAAACCCTCGTGCCAGGTGTCACCCATGCGAGGTGTCACCCATGCGAGGTGTCACCCGTGCGAGGTGTCCCCGTGCTGTCCCCAGCCCCGCCGACCTGCAGGCGCTCGAGGGCCTGGCGCTGAACCCGCTGTGCGAGAGGATCGTGGGCGCCTTCTTCCCCGCCGGGTGGGTGCCAGCGCCGCCGCGTCCCCCCCCCCGCCGTGTCCCCCCCCGGCCACCGCGGCGTCCCCTGACCGTCCCCTCCGCAGGGCGCAGCGGGCCGATTTCCCGACCTTCGCGCGAGTCCTCGCCCACTTCCGGCCGGCCGAGGGGGCCCCGTGCGAGCCGGGGGGGCCCAGCAGCCCCGGCAGCAAGCTGCGCTGTGAGTGGCCCCGGGCGGCGGCGCGTCCTCGTGCGGCGTGTGTCCTCGTGCATGGCGTCCTTGTGCATCACGTGTCCTCGTGCATCACGTGTCCTTGTGCATCATGTGTCCTCATGTGTCATGTTCTCATGCATCATGTGTCCTCGTGCGGCGTGTGTCCTTGTGCATGGCGGCCTCGTGCATCACGTGTCCTCGTGCATCACGTGTCCTCGTGCATGGTGTCCTTGTGCATCATGTCCTTGTGCATCGCGTGTCCTTGTGCATCATGTGTCCTTGTGCATCATGTGTCCTTGTGCATCATGTCCTCGTGCATCGCGTCCTCGTGCATGGTGTCCTTGTGCATCGTGTCCTTGTGCATCATGTTCTCATGCGTCATGTCCTCGTGCATCACGTCCTTGTGCATCGTGTCCTCATGCATCATGTGTCCTCATGTGTCCTTGTGCATCACGTGTCCTTGTGCATCGTGTCGTGTGTCATGTCCTCGTGCATCATGTGTCCTTGTGCATCACGTGTCCTCATGCATCATGTTCTCATGCATCATGTCCTCGTGCATCATGTGTCCTTGTGCATCGTTTCCTCGTGCACACACATGTCCTGGTGCATCTTGTGTCCCATGCCCGCATGCACCCCCTTGTGTCCCTTTGCATCATGTGTCCTTCCATGTCCCCATGCATGTGCATGTGTCCTCGTGTGCCATGTCCTCGTGAATCATGTGTCCTTGTGCATCACGTGTCCTCGTGCATTGTGTGTCCCATGCCCACATGCACCCCCTTGTGTCCCCATGTGTCCTTGTGTACGTGCACGCATGTCTTTATGCATCGTGTCCTCATGCATGCACACGTGTCCTGGTGCACCGTGGCCCATGTCCCTGTGCACCCTGATGTCCCCCTGCATCGTGCGTCACCCACGTGTCCTTCCACGTCCCTGCATGTCCTCACGCATGTGCACATGTGTCCTTGTGCATGCACACGTGTCCCAGTGCCTCGTGTCCCCCCACACTGGCACTAACACGACCCCGCAGTCGTCTTCGAGCTCTACGACCTGGACGGGGACGGGCAGATCTCCTACCGCGAGCTGCTGCAGGTAACGTGCCTGCCACGTGGCCGGGGGGGGGGGGGGACACACGTGTGTGCCATGTGCAAGGTCCCCCCATGTCCCCCCCCGTGTCCCCCCACCCCGCACAGGTGCTGCGGCTCATGGTGGGGCTGGAGGTGCCGGACGAGGCGCTGGCGGCCGTCGCCGCCCGGGCGCTGCGCGAGGCCGATCGGAGCGGCCGCGGCACCCTCTGCTTCGAGGACTTCGCCAAGGTGGGGGCCCAGGCGTCCGGGGGGGGCCAGGTATCCGGGGGGGGACCCAGGTGTCTGGGGGCTGGATGAGGGGACCCAGGCGTGGGGGGGGAGACGCAGACATTTGGGGACTGGGTGAGAGGACCCAGGTGTCCAGGGGGACCAGGCGGGGGGGGGGGCCCAGGTGTCCGGGGCACCCAGACATCCAGGGGCTGGATGAGGGGACTCGGGAGTCCAGGGGACCCAGGTGTCCAGGGGACCCAGGCGTCCGGGGTGGCCAAGCATGGGGGGACACAGGCGTTGGGGGGACGCAGGCGTCCGGGGGACCCAGGCGTCCGGGGCCGGCCTCTCGTGCAGGCGGTGGAGCGTCTCGACGTCGATCGCCGCATGAGCATCTGGATGCTGAAGTGATCCCTGGTGGGATCCGGTGGGAGCAGCGCTTCGGCCAATCAGGGCCTGGCTCCACCCCCCTGCACCGCTGCCCCCGGCTCCAGCCAATCCGGTCTGCCTCCCCGCCGCACGCGGCCAATCAGCTTGCAGCTCTGCGCCTCCCCCGGGGGATCCCGTATAAAAAGAATCCAGTCTGAACCGCGCCTCGGCCAATCAGATTTGTCTGGGAGGGAGGGAGGGCGGCAGCTCCATCCAATCAGGGCCCTCGCCGCACCCCTTCCCGCTCCAACCCCCGGGGGCTCGTCCAATGGGGTTGCAGCGCTGCCTGGATCCCAGGGGATCCCAGCACGCTATTGGATAGCGGCGAAGGAGGGGGCTGGGTGCAGGGGGGGGGGGCCCGGACTCCTGGGTCCTTTGTGGGGGGGTCCCTGGGGTGTCCCCATCACAGCGGGGTGACACACAGGGTCCCTGGGGTGGCCCTGTCATGGGGGGGGGGGACACGGGGGCCTTCAGGGTGTTCCCATTGTGGGGGGGGGGCACGTAGGGTCCCCAAGGTGTCCCCAACACAGGTAGGGGGAGATGTGGGGTCGCTGGGGTGTCCCCACTGCAGGGGAGGGGACACACAGGGTCCCCAGAGTGTCTCCATCGCAGGGGGGGTGACACACAGGGTCCCCAGGGTGTCCCCGTCATGGGGGTGGGGGGAGACGTGGGGTCCCTGGGGTGTCCCCACTGCAGAGGAAGGGACACAGGGGGGCTCCAGGGTGTCCCCATCGCAGGGGGGGGTGACACACAGGGTCCCCAGGGTGTCCCCGTCATGGGGGTGGGGGGAGACGTGGGGTCCCTGGGGTGTCCCCACTGCAGAGGAAGGGACACAGGGGGGCTCCAGGGTGACCCCATCGCAGGGGGGGTGACACACAGGGTCCCCAGGGTGTCCCTGTCATGGGGGGTGGGGGCACACGGGGTCCCCCCACACCGGTGCCGGACGACAGGACGCGGGGGCCGGGCGCGGATGACTTTACTGCCAGCTCCCGGCGCGGCGACACGCGTGACGGAGCCCACGCGTGACAGAGCCCACACGTGACGGGGCCCACGCGTGACGGGGACCCACACGCGCGCCGGGGGCTCAGAGCCGGAGGAAGTCGGCGACGAAGACGGCGAGGATCTTGCCGAGGTTCTCGGCGGTCGGCGGGTCCAGGTTGGCCTCGGTGTCCTCGGGCGTGTGCCACACGCGGGGGAACGGCGTGGGGATGAGGTGCAGCACGGGGACGCCTGCGGTGGCGCCCGCCTCAGCCCGCTGCCACCACCGCTGCCACCGCCACCCCGAGGGGGGGACACGCGCCACGCAGGGTTGGGGGGGGTCGTTACCTCGCTGCAGGAAGGGGACGTGGTCGTCCTCGACGGGTCCCGGCGCCGGGCCCGGCTGGAAGTACATCTGCTCCCGGGGGTGGGAGCGCAGCAGCCCCAGGCGGTGCAGCCGCTTCTCTGCCGCCGGCACGGAGCCGCACGGAGCAGCGTGGAGCCGCACGGAGCCGCACGGAGCCACACGGAGCCGCAGGGACGAGCAGGGATCAGCGCGGACGAGCAGGGATGAACGCGGACGAGCAGGGACGAGCACAGACGAATATGGAGAAACATGGATGAGCATGGATGCATACGGATAAACACAGATGAACATGGATGCATACGGATAAACACGGATGAACACGGATGAGCGCGGCGTATCCCTGCTGGCCCAGGATGCTGGGGCTGCGTCCCCGTCCCTTCCCCGTCCCCCTTGTCCCCATCCCGTCCCCTCCCTGGTCCTTGTGCCTGTCCCCCTTGTCCCCGTCCTTGTGCCATCCCTTGTCCCTGTGTCCCCTGTCCACATCCCATCCACATCCTGTCCCCTTCCTGGTCCTCTTCCCTGTCCCCCTTGTCCCCGTCCTTGTGCCATCCCCTGTCCCTGTGTCCCCTGTCCCCATCCCATCCCCATCCTGTCCCCTCCCTGGTCCTCTTCCCTGTCCCCCTTGTCCCCGTCCTTGTGCCATCCCCTGTCCCTGTGTCCCCTGTCCCCATCCCATCCCCATCCTGTCCCCTCCCTGGTCCTTATCCCTGTCCCCCTTGTCCCCAGCCCTGTGTTCCCTGTCCCCATCTCATCCCCATCCTCATCCCCTCCCTGGTCTTCTTCCCTGTTCCCCCTTGTCCCTGTGCCATCCCTTGTCCTTGTGCTGTCTCTTCCCCCTTGTCCCTGTCTGTCCCGCGTCCCCGTCCCCGGGTACCGATGGCGACGAGCTGCAGGAACCAGGCGTGGGTGCGGGCGAAGTGGCTGTAGATGGTGGGCTCGGGGGCGCCCAGCAGGTCCAGCAGCACCAGCAGGCTCTGCGGGGACATGGGGACACGGGGACGGGGGTCATGGCACGCCGGGACACACGCGGGGGGGGATGTGGCCCGTGCGGCTCGGGCGTCACAGCGATGGGGACCAGCATGGCCCGGGCACGGGGACACCGTGGGGACGGGGAACCGGCACGGCTGGGACACCGCAGTGGCTGTGACCAGCACAGGTGCCGCCGTGGGACCAGCACAGCTGGGGACACCGAGGTGGCAGGGACCTGCACGGCCCAGGTGCCACCATGGCAGGGAACAACATGACTCGGTCACCGTGGGACCAGCACAGCTGGGACACCAAGGTGGCAGGGAGGAACGTGGCTCAGGTGCCACCGTGGCAGCAACCAGCACAGTTAGGACACTGCGGTGGCAGGGACCAACACGGCCCAGGTGCCACCATGGCAGGGACCACCAGCACGGCTAGGTCGCCATGGGACTGGCACACCTGGGGACACCACGGTGGCAGCTTCCACCATGACCCAGGTGCCACCACGACACCAACACACCTGGGGACACCACGGTGGCAGCTTCCACCACGACCCAGGTGCCACCACGACACCAACACACCTGGGGACACCACGGTGGCAGCTTCCACCACGACCCAGGTGCCACCACGACACCAACACACCTGGGGACACCATGGTGGCAGCTTCCACCATAGCTAGGACACCTCGGTGGCAGCTTCCACCATGACCCAGGTGCCACCATGGGACCAACACACCTGGGGACACCACAGCGGCAGCTTCCACCATAGCTAGAACACCACAGTAGCAGCTTCCACCACAGCCAAAGACACCATAGTAGCAGCTTCCACCACGACCCAGGTGCCACCACGACACCAACACACCTGGAGACACCGCGGTGGCAGCTTCCACCACGACCCAGGTGCCACCATGACACCAACACACATGGGGACACCACAGTGGTAGCTTCCACCACAGCCAAAGACACCATGGTAGCAGCTTCCACCACGACCCAGGTGCCACCATGGCACCAACACACGTGAGGACACCACGGTGGCAGCTTCCACCATGACCCAGGTGCCACCATGACACCAACACACGTGGGGACACCGCAGTGGCAGCTTCCACCATGGCTAAGACACCACAGCAGCAGCTTCCATCACAACCCAGGTGCCACCACAACCACCCCCAGCTCCGCAGGGCCCCACCGGTGCCCCCGGGACGGGTCCGGGACTCACGATGGCGCCGAGCTGGGTGCCGCCGGGTGGGTGGGGAGCGGCGGCCATGCGGGCGGCCAGGTGCCGGGCGCCGTAGAGCGAGTCGCTGGCGCTCCACTCGCCGAAGGCCTCCTCGCCGTCCAGGAAGAGCAGCTGCAGCGTGGTGTCGGCGCCCTGCGGCGACGGAGGACGCGTCACTCCCGGCAGCGGCGGGGAGGACGGACGGACGGACGGACGGCGGTTACCTGGCGGGCGGCGTGGCGCAGGCGGGCGTCGAGGGCGGCCGCCAGCTCGAGGAGCAGGGCGCAGGGCAGCGCCGAGTCGGTGGCGCCCACGAAGGGGCGGCCGCGGGCGTCGGGCGGCAGCGCCTTGCTGTCGTAGTGGCAGGCGAGGGCGAGGCGGCGGCGGGCGGCGGCGGGCGCCGCCGTGGCCACCAGCGAGGCGAAGGCCACCGGCCCCCGCGGCGTCGCCGCCTCGAAGGCGTCCAGCTCCAGGCGCCAACCGGCCGACAGGGCGCCCAGCCGGGCAGCCAGGTGCTGCGGCGACGCGGGGTCGGCGTCACCGGCGTCCCCAGTGTCCCCCCACCCTCGCCGCGGTGACGGTGACGGTGACACTGACCTGGCGGGCGGCTCGGCTGCCGGCGCTGCCGGGCACCCGGGGCCGCAGCAGGGGCCGCAGGAAGGTCTCGCGCAGCCGCCGCGGCTCCAGCGCCGCCGCCAGCTCCCGCAGCTCGGCCTCCGAGCGGCCTCGACGCCCCCCGGGGGGCTGCGGGCGGCCGCGACGCTGCCTCAGCGCCCCCGGTCGTCGTGTCCCCCCCCCCACCCCGGGGAGGGTGACGGGGACCCCGGGGATGGGGAGGGCTCCGGCACCGGGGGGGTGCGGTTTGGATGGGACCCCCCCAGGGCACCCAGATTTCCCCCCCCCCCCAGGGGCATAGGGACCCCCCCGGGCATGGGGACCCCCCCCCCCCGGGGCACCCAAATCCCCTCCACCGGGGCATGGGGACACCCCCGGGCACGGTGACCCCCCCCGGGGCACCGGGAGTCCCCTGGACCCCCTCAGGGCACTCAGATTCCCCCCACCCCGGGGCACCGGGACCCTCCTGAGGCCTCCCGGGGCACGGGGATCCACCTGGACACACCGGGGGCACCGGGGAACCCCCTCCCCGGGCATGGGGACCCCCTTGGATTCCCCTCCTCCCCTCCCCCGGGCACCGGGACCCTCCTGAGGCCTCCCGGGGCACCGGGACCCTCCCCAGCGGGGCTCAGACCCCCTCACAAGGCCCCCGGGACCCTCCCGGGGCACCGGGACCCCCCAACCCGGGGCGTGAGACCCCCCTGAGGCACCGGAACCCCCTCTCCGGGGCATCAGGACCCCTCCCGTGGCACCGGGACCGCTTCGGACCCCCCCGGGGCACCGGCCCCCCCCCTCAGCTCACCGCGTTCCCGGCGGGGTCGCCCACCGGCGGCCAGGCCGCGTAGAGGAAAGCGGCGGCGGCCGCCAGCGCCAGCAGCACCGGGAGCGGGCGGGGGCGGGGGCAGTGGCGGGGGGGCGGCGGGCACAGCCCCGCCCCCGGTACCGGCACCGGCACCGGCACCGGTACCGGCCGCCCCCTCCCCCCCCCCCGCGCCGCCGCCGCCGCCGCCGCCGCCGCGGGCCCGCCGGGCGCCCCCGGGGCCTGTCCGCATGGCGCGCGGGGCGGGGCCACGCAAGGGAGAGGCGGGGCCACGCACGGGGGGAGGCGGGGTTTAGGCTCGGGGCGGGGCTTAGACCCGCTGCTCGGCCTGTGCCGGGGCGGGCGCGGGGCGGGGCTGTTCGGGGCCACGCCCCCCTCTGGGGGGCGGGGGCGGGCCCCGCGGGCGGAGGCGCATGCGCAGAGACCTCCACGCGCGTGTGCGCGCACACAGGGCGCCGAGCGGGCACGCGCACACCGCGTCACTCGGGCGGGGGGCGTGACCTCAGACAGGACGTCACCTGGAGAGTGACGTCACCCTGGCCCGCGCGGTTACCCCCGACGGGGACATCACCCTGGTTGGGATGTCACCCTGGGTGGGGGCATGACCTCAGACAGGACGTCACCTGGAGAGTGACGTCACCCTGGACCGCGTGGTTACCCCCGACAGGGACGTCACTCCGGTTGGGATGTCACCCCCGATGGGGACGTCACCCTGGACCAGGATGTCACCTTGCACAGGATGTCACCCTAGACCGGGATGTCACCTCGGGTCATCACCCTGGATGGGGATGTCGCTGGGGACAGGCTGTCACCCTGGATGGGGATGTCACCCTAGCCTGGAGGGTTACCCTGCGTGGGGATGTCATCCTGGACGGGGACATCACCCTGCCTGGGGATGTCACCGGGGACAGGTCAACAGGACCTTAACCTCGGACAGGATGTCACCCTGGATGGAGACATCCAGGATGGGGATGTCACCCTGGACTGGGCTGCTGCCTTGCACAGGACGGGATGGGAATGTCACTGGGGACAGGTCATCACCCCAGTTGGGATGTCACCCAGGACAGGATGTCACCTTGGATGGGGATGTCACTGGGGACAGGGTGTCACCCTAGTTGGGATGTCACCCTGGACAGGATGCCACCCTGCATGGGACCTTATCCTGGATGGGGATGTCACTGGGGACAGGGTGTCACCCTAGCTGGGACGTCACCCTGGACAGGATGCCACTCTGCATGGGACCTCACCCTGGATGGAGACGTCACCCCAGCTGGGATGTTGCCCAGGACAGGATGTCACCCTGGCTGGGGACATCAGCCTGGATGGAGATGTCACCCTGGGCTGGGCTGCCACCTTGCACAGGACCTCACCCTGGATGGGGATGTCACCCTGGATGGGGATGTCACTGGGAACAGGTCATTGCTGCAGCTGGGAAGTCACCCAGGAGAGGATGTCACCCTGCATGGGACATCACCCTGGACAGTGACGTTGCTTGGGACAGGTCGTCACCCCAGCCGGAATGTCACCCAGGACAGGACGTCACCCTGGATGGGGATGTCACCTCAGAAGGGACCTTAACCTTGGACAGGACATCACTCTGGATGGGACCTCACCCTGGACAGGGACGTCACCCTGGATGGGGATGTCACCGGCAAGAGGTCATCACCCTAGTTGGGACGTCACCCAGGACAAGACCTCACCCTGCATGGGACCTCACCCTGGATGGAGATGTCACCCTGGATGGGGACGTTGCTTGGGACAGGTCGTCACCCCAGCTGGGATGTCACCCAGGACAGGACGTCACCCTGGATGGGGATGTCACCTCAGAAGGGACCTTAACCTTGGACAGGACGTCACTCTGGATGGGACCTCACCCTGGAGGGGGACGTCCCCCCGTGGCGGCCGCCCCCCTCCGTCCCCACTCCGCAACAACCCTCCGTGACAACCGGCCGCTCGTTTTTCCTTTCCTTTCTTTTCTCTTCCCGCCGCCGCGCTGCCACCGCGTCCCACCCCACCCCACCCCCCCAACGTCCCCCCGGAAGCGTCCCCCGCGGGCCTCTCAGGTGGCGTCGTGGCGGCGGGCGGCGGGCCGGGCGCCCGGCGGCACCCAGTTGTTGTCGTGCAGCCCCACGCGGCAGCCGGGCGCCTCGCGCTCGCCCCGCCGGCAGCACATCCAGTAGGAGCGGCCGTAGGGCAGGTCGTGGTGGTAGGGCTTGGGGTGCCAGCGGCACAGCGACACGTCGCCCCGCGCGTACAGCTTCTTGCACTGCTTGCAGGGGTCGTCGCGGTAGAGCGGGTCGCGGTTCCAGCGCGAGTCGGTCGCCTGCACCCCGAACGTCTCGATGATGGATTTGAAGTAGTGGCAGGAGCACTTGAGGGCGGCCAGCGCCTGCGTGGGCAGGTAGCTGAAGATCTTCACCATGACGTGCTCGGGCAGCAGCAGCATGTACTGCCGCGGCTCCAGCAGCCGCTGGATCTTGAAGCGGATCTCCAAGAAGTCGTGAGAGACGTGCCGGTACAGGCGGCACAGCGAGGAGTCCGGCGGTGGCGGCGGCGGCGGCGTGGTGGTGGTGGTGGGCATCACCTCGGGGCCTTCGGCCTCGTGTGCCTCCTCGGGCAGCCCGCCCGGACCGGGCAGCAGGAAGAGCTGCCCCGGCGGCGGCGGCGGCAGCAGCGGCGGCTCGTCGCGGGACGCCCGCGGCCCCTCGGCCGGCGCCGCCGTGCCGCCGGCCAAACACACCGTCTCCTCCGTCACCGCCTTGCTGCTGTCCTTGCCCAGGAAGACGCACTCGTCCACCACCCCCGTCACCACCACGTCCACGTGGAAGCCGGCGCTGCATTCCCGCGCCGAGGCCACCGTTGCCGCCGCCGCTTTCTCCTCGCCGTCGGGGCGGTCGGGGCCGTCGGCGGCGGGCGAGGCGCCGGCCAGCAGCAGCTCCACGTCGGCGGGGAGGGCGTCGCGGGAAGGGCTGATGAGCTGGTAGAGGTCGCAGGTGATCTTGTCCTTGGCGCCGGCGAGGCCGGGGCCGGGCTGCGGGGCGGCGCGGGCCTCACTGGAGATGCGGAAGGCGATGCGCACCTCGCCGGGCCGCGGCTCGCCACCGCCACCGCCACCGGCACCGGCGGTGGTGGCACCGGCAGGCTGCTGGCGCGACTCGAAGCGAGCCACCGCCTCGGCCACGCGGCGGCACTCGGGGCCGCCGGGCGCCTTGCGCTCGCCGCCCGCCCCGTCGGCCGCCACGAAGACCACGGGCGAGCCGGGCCCGCCGCAGGGCCGGCCGTAGCTCTGCAACGCCAGCGCCGTCCTCTGCTCCACCAGCGCCACCATCTCGGCCACGGAGAGCAGGTCGGCGGCGGGCGGCTCGGCGGGGCGGCCCGGTTCGGCCGCCCGCCCGGCTCCCGCCTTGCCCTTGGCGGGGTCGTGCGAGCGCCGGCGCCGCTTGGCCTTGCAGCTCTCGCCGCCCCAGTGGCCCTTCACCTTCATGGTGCCGGCGCGGGCGCCGCCGCCACCGCCGCCACCGCCGCCGCCGCCGCCGCACTGGTGGGCCACGAAGAAGGCGATCTTCTCCTTGGTGTTGCCCGGCTTGATGACGTACCAGGTGTCGAGGAGCACGCGGCCCTCGTCGAGCGGCGGCGGCGGTGGCGGCGGCGGCGGCGTGTTCTCGGAGCGGGCGGCGGCGGGCGCCTCGGGGCCCTTGGGGACGGCCGGGCGCCTGGCGGGGCCGGGTCCCGGCGGCTGGTTCTGCGAGAAGGTGCCGAAGGGCCGCGGGCACCACAGCTGCACCGGGGCGAAGGCGTCGGGCTCCATCGGTGGGTGGCGGCGGCGGCGGCGGCGCAGCGCCCCGGCCCTGCTGGGGAAGGGGCCACCGCCGCCGCGTCAGCGCCGCAGGGATGGGGATGCGGATGGCAGGAGGGGGACGGGGATGGGGACGGGGATGGGGACAGGGACGGGAAGACGGGGACGGGGATGGGGACGGGATGGGGATACGGATGCCAAGAGGGGGACAGGGATGGGGATGGCAAGACGGGGACAGGGATGTTTGGAGGGGGATAGGGATGGGGACAGGGACAGGGATGACAAGGGGATGGAGACAGGGATGGGGACAGGGACAGGAAGACGGGGACAGGGATGGGGACAGCAGGACAGATGGGGACAAGGATGGGGATAGAGATGGCAGGAGGGGAATAGGGACAGAGAGAGGGACAGGGATGGGGACAAGGATGGGGATAGAGATGGCAGGAGGGGAATAGGGACAGAGAGAGGGACAGGGATGGGGACAGGGATGGGGATGGCAAGACAGAGACAGGGATGGGAATAGGGATGTTTGGAGGGGGATGGGGACGGGGAGGGGGACAGGGATGACGGGGGGATGGAAACAGGGATGGGGACAGGGATGAGGACAGGGATGTCGGAAGGGGAACGGGAATGGGGAGTGTGGGACAGGGACAGGGACTGTGGGAAGGGGACAGGGATGGGGACGGGGCTGGGGACGGGGCTGGTGGAGAGGGCAGTAGGCTGGGCCGTTACCGGGGTGATGGGGTCGTTACCGGGGTGACGGGGTCGTTACCGGGGAGGGGAGCCGTTACCGCGCCGTGACCCCGAAGGCCCCGCCCCCTCCACGCGCCCCACCACGCCCCGCCCACCCGGCCCGCCGGGCCCCGCCCCCTCCACTCACCCCCCCTCCCTCACACACCTGCCCCGAAACGTCCCGCCCCCCCTCGGCGAGGCCCCGCCCCCGCGCGCACCTGCCCGGCGAGGCCCCGCCCCCTCCGCGCCCCTCACCGGGCAGCGACGGCGGCCGCGCGGCTCCGGCTGCGGCGCGCGCTCCGCCCCCTGGCGCGGGCCGCGGCGGGGCGGGCCGCGCCCTTAAAGCGGCCGCGGCGCCGCGCGGGGGGGAGACCCCGCCCGCCGCTCCGCCGCGGCCCTTTTAACCGCCGGCGGCCCCGGCAGCGCCGGCCGTTTGTTGACAGCCGCCTGCATGGCGGCGGCAGCCAATGAGGAGGCGGCGTTCGGGGCATGCCCATATATGGACGGCGGCAAGGCTGCTGCGGGGGGGGCGCGCTGCTCCGGCGCGGCCGGCGCCGAAGGGGGCGGGGCCATGGGCCGTGGGCGGGGCCAAGGGGCGGGGCGGGGCCACATGTGACACCGGCAGGGACCGACCTCGTGTGCCACGGGCATGGATCGACCTCGTGTGACACCGGCACGGACCGACCCCCGTGTGACACCGGTCCCATCCGGCCCCCCGTGTGACAGGAGCTCCCGCCCCGCCGTTACCGGCGCCGCTCCCGCCGCTCGCGGTGCCCCGCCGCGGTAGCGCCGCCGCCGCAGCCTCCCGGGAGCCCACGGGCGCCCCCGGTCCCCACCGCCCGCTCCCGGCCCCGCCCGCCGCCGCCGCCCCTCCCCCGCTCACCGGGCAGGTGCCAGGCGCCGCCGCTCCGCCTCTCCGCGGCGCTTCCGGGTGCCGCGCGCCGCCCCGCCCCCGCGCATGCGCCGCGCAGCCTCATGGGCGCTGTAGTCCGCACCGCGCCGGCTCCGGAGGCTCCGCGCATGCGCCACGGGGCACCCTGGGAATTGGAGTCTGCACTTGCCGAACTCGGAGTCCCGCGCATGCGCCGAGGAGCATCATGGGAGCTGTAGTCCGCACCGGGCCGGCTCGGAGGCTCCGCGCATGCGCCGTGGGCCCCTGGGGCTCCTCCCCCCCCAGGTGACAGGGACCCCAGGGACCCCCCCAGGGGCACCCGGGTACCCAGCAGCCCCTCCAGTGACACTCGGGGGTCCCCAGGGACGTCCGAGGCACCCCTGTGACCCCTGGTGCCATCCGGTGTCACCCAGTGCCCCCCCGGGGCCCCCCAGTGACCCCAGTGTCACCAGTGACCCCCCCCAGTGCAACCCAGTGTCACCGGTGCCCCCCCCCCAGGCCCCGGTGCCCACGTGAACTCGCAGGAACTGCTCCGGCATGTGACAGGTTTCTTGGGGTACAACCGCAGGGTACAACCATGGGGTACGACCGCAACAGTGTGGGGCACAACCGCAGGGTACAACCGTGGGGTACAACCACAGCAGCGTGGGGTACAACCGCGGGCTACAACCGCAGGGCACGGGGTACAATTGTGTGGTACAACTGCAGGCCACAGGGTACAATTGTGGGTTGCCACCACGGGGTACAACCGCGGGAACGCTGTGTACAGCCGTGGGGTACAATCACGGGGATGCAGGGTACAACCGCAGGGATTGGGGGGGGGGTACAATCGTGGGTTACAACCGCAGGGTACAACCGTAGGGTACAGCCGCAAGGACGCAGGGTACAATCGCGGGGACGCAGGGTACAGCCGCAGGGACACCGGGGCCCCTCCCAGCCCCCTCCCCGGCACCCCAGGGTGCCAGAGACCCCCCCCAACCCCCCCCAAGGTGTTGGGGACCCCACCCCGACCCCCCAAGGACCCCAACAACCCCCCCACGCCCTGAGGGGTCTGGGACCCCCTGGACCCCCCCAGGCCCCTCCCAGCCCCCCCCCAAGCACCCTGAGGTGTCAGGACCCCCCCAGACCCCTTACCGGCACCCCGAGGTGCTGGGGACCCCCAGGACCCCCCCAAGTCCCCCAGACCCCCCCAAGCTGCTGGGGACCCCCAACCCCCCTAGACCCCCCTCAACCCCCCCCAGACCCCCCCCAGGACCCCCCCCAGCACCCCGCAGTCTCAGGGACCCCCCCACCCCCCAGGACCCCCCCAAGGTGCTGGGGACCCCCCAGCCCCCCCCCGGCCCCCTCAGCAGGGGGTGTCGGCGGGGGGGGGCGGGGAGCGGGGGGGCGCCGGGGGGGGGCGCCGGGGGGGGCCGGGGCGGCAGCTCTGCCATCTGCGCCGCACCTCGGCCTGCACCTGCGGGGGCACCGGCCCGCTGCTCGCCACACGCGTGACACGCGCGTGACACGCGACATGTGACATGGCACCCGCTGCACCCGCTGCACCCGCTGCATGCACCCACCTGCTGCACGCACCGCCATGCTACACGCTCCAGCACGCTACACGCTACATGCTCCAACACGCTGCATGGCACCCGCTGCATGCTACATGCACCAACATGCTGCATGCTACATGCACCAACATGCTACACGCTACATGCACCAACATGCTACACACTACATGCACCAACATGCTACACGCTACATGCACCAGCATGCTACATGCTACATGCACCAGCATGCTACATGCACCAACGTGCTGCATGCTACATGCACCAACATGTTACACGCTACATGCACCAGCATGCTACATGCTACATGCACCAATGTGCTACATGCTACATGCTCCAACATGCTGCACGCTACATGCTACATGCACCTACATGCTACATGCTACACGCTCCGACACGCTGCACGGCACCCACTGCATGCTCCCCCGCGCTGCACGCTGCACGGCACGCGCTATGCGGTGCAGCACACGCTACACGCACCAACACACTACACGCTACGGGCACTGCTGTGCTGCAGGCACCGCCGTGCCGCGCGCTGCATGCACTGCCGCGCTGCACGGCGCAGGTGACACGCGCTGACACGCCACACGCCACATGCCCTGACAGGACACGCCAGCACCACACGCTGTGACGTTGCACGGCCCAACACGGCACCACGGCTGCTGCAACACGGCATGACATGGCGTGACACAGCCTGACACGGCCCAACATGCCCTGACATGTCCCGACACGTCCCGACATGTCCCGACACGTCCCGACACGGCCCCCACCTCCTTGTTGATGAAGCAGTAGAGGATGCTCACGATGAGACCCTGGGGGCAGAGGGGACACGTCGCACGGGGACGTTTGCACGGGGACCCCTTGCAAACCCACACTCACCCCCCACACACACCCTGTGCACACGGACGCTCACGTGTGCACCCGCTCAGCCGTGCACGCACACGGCCGCACATGCGTGTGCACACGCTGGGACACACATGCACCTGGCCACACACATGTGCACACGCTGGGACACACATGCACCCGCTCAGCCGTGCACGCACACGGCCGCACATGTGTGTGCACACGCTGGGACACACGCACATGGCCGCACACGCATGTGCACATGCTGGGACACACATGCACCTGCTCAGCCATGCACGCACCTGGCTGCACACGCGTGTGCACACGCTGGGACATGCACACACATGGCCACACACACGTGTGCACATGCTGGGACACATGCAAACGGCTGCACATGCGTGTGCACACGCTGGGACATGCACGCACACGTGTGTGCACACAGTGGGACACACATGCACACGCGTGTGCACACGGTGGGACACGTGCGCCCGTGCGTGCACACGCTCAGACACATCTGCCCGTGCGTGTGCAAGGGCTCGGAGGGGCGCGCAGCGGCGCGTGTCCCCCCGCAGCCGCGTGTCCCCGCGTGTCCCCATGCACGCGGGTGGCACCTGGCAGGAGGAGAGCAGCAGCTGGAGCAGCAGGCGGCCGTGGCGCAGGGGACCCCGCGCCGGCTCCTCGGCCACCAGGGCGAAGGCCACCTCGTGGATGCCCAGCAGCGGCACCAGCGTCAGCGTGGAGCGCGCCAGCCTGCCGCCGCCGCCACCGCGGGGACACCGCCACCGCGGGGACACCGCCACGGGGACACCACGGGGACGGGGACACCACAGGGACACCACAGGGACGGGGACACCACGGGGACGGGGACACCACGGGGACACCACAGGGACGGGGACACCATGGGCATGGGGACACCACGGGGACGGGGACACCACGGGGACATCACAGGGACGTGATAGGGATGGGGATGGGGACACCACAGGGACAGGGACACCACAGGGACAGGGACACCATGGAGACAGGGACACCACAGGGACATCATGGGGACACAATAGGGATGGGGATGGGGACACCACAAGGATGGGGACACCACAGGGACAGGGACACCACGGGGATGGGGACAGCACGGGGACATCATGGGGACAGGGACACAATAGGGATGGAGACAGGGACACCACGGCCACAGGGATGGGGACACCATGGGGACAGGAATGAGGACACAACAGGGACCAAGACAGGGACAGAGATGGGGACAGGGATCAGGACCAGGACAGGGACACGATGGGAACGGGGACAGGACAGGGACAAGGTTGGGGACCAGGATGGGCAGCATGCAGGGACAAGGGGACGGGGATGGGGACAGGGACAGGACGTGCTGCTGCTGCCTGCCCATGTCCCCGCAGCCCCCATCCCCGCTGTGTCCCCGGGTCCCCTCATCCCCATGTCCCTGTGCCCCCTTGTCCCCATGTCCCCTGTCCCGTGTGTCCCCTGTCCCATGTGTCCCCTGCCCCACACCCTGTGTCCCACATCCCATGTCCCCTGTCCTGTGTGTCCCTGTGTCCCTCCATCCCTGTCCGTGTCCTGTCCCCTGTCCCCCATGTCCCCTGCCCTGTGTCCCACATCCCCGTCCCCTGTGTCCCCCACCGTGTCCCTGTGTCCCCCTATGTTCCCTGTGTCCCCACCGTGTCCCCCATCCCTGCGTCCTGGCTGTGTCCCCTCCATCCCCACTGTGTCCCCACCAAGTCCCACGTCCCTGTATCCCCCCTGTCCCTGTGTCCCCCGTTGTGTCCCCCATGTCCCCACCATGTCCCCGCTATGTCCCCTCCCTGTCCCATGTCCCTGTATCCCCCCGTCTCTGTGTCCCCCGTTGTGTCCCCCATGTCCCCACCATGTCCCCCATCCCTGTGTCCTGGCTGTGTCCCCTCCATCCCCACCATGTCCCGTGTCCCTGTATCCCCCCGTCCCTGTGTTCCGCATCGTGTCCCCCGTCCCCACCGTGTCCCATGTCCCTGTGTCCCCCCCATAGTGTCCCCGCCATGTCCCCGTGTCCCCCCCCACCGGAGCCGGTAGTCGGAGCAGCGGAGCTGCTGCGCCCGCAGCTTGGCCACCAGGATGCGGAGGATGCGCACGAAGAGCACGAAGTTCACCTGGGGGGTCACCTGTCACCCCCTGTCACCGCGTCCCCATCACCCCTGTCACCGCGGCCCCGGCACCCCCCCGCCCCGGCGCCCCGCGGTGGCCCCGATGTCCCCAAGGGCCCCGCGATGGCCAACCCCCCCCCCGTGCGTCCCTGCGGCATCCCCAACGTCCCTAACGTCCCCACGGTGTCCCCAACATCCCTGCGACGTCCCCAACGTCCCTGCAGTGTCCCCAACAGCCCCGCAGCAGCCCCCTGCCGCACGTCCCCGTGGTGTCCCCGACGGCCCCGCGACATCCCCAATGTCCCCAACGTCCCTGTGACATCCCCGAGGGCCCCGCGGCAGCCCCGACATCCCCATGGTGTCCCCAAAGTCCCCAACATCCCCATGGTGTCCCCAAAGTGCCCGTGGTGTCCCCAACGTCCCCGCAGCACCCCCAATGGCCCCGCGACATCCCCACGACATCCCCATAACGTCCTCAAAGTCCCCGCGATGGCCCCAAAGTCCCCAACATCCCCGCAGTGTCCCCACCATCCCCAATGTCCCCACGGCGTCCCCAACATCCCCATGATGTCCCCAACCTCCCAACGTCCCCATGACGTTCCCAATGTCCCCACGGTGTCCCCAAAGTCCCCAACATCCCCGCAGCATCCCCAACGTCCCCATGATGTCCCCAACATCCCCACAACATTCCCAACATCCCCATGGCATCCCCAACATCCCCATGATGTCCCCAACGTCCCCACGATGTTCCCAACGTCCCCATGGTGTCCCCAAAGTCCCCAAAATCCCCGCAGCATCCCCAACGTCCCCATGATGTCCCCAACATCCCAATGTCCCCATGACATTCCCAACATCCCCACAGTGTCCCCAACATCCCAATGTCCCCACGATGTTCCCAATGTCCCCACGGTGTCCCCAAAGTCCCCAACATCCCCGCAGCATCCCCAATGTCCCCATGATGTCCCCAACATCCCAACGACGTTCCCAACATCCCCACGGTGTCCCCAAAGTCCCCAACATCCCCGTGATGTCCCCAACATCCCCATGGCGTCCCCAAAGTCCCCATGGCGTCCCCCGCGCCCCCAACGTCCCCAGCACCCCTGCGATGTCCCCAGCGTCCCCAGCGTCCCCACGATGTCCCCGCGAGGTCCCCGCACGCACGGCCACGGCGAGCAGGATGGGGCAGCGGATGATCCACCAGAAGGGCGCCCGGTCCGTGCGCTCCCAGCACCTGCGGGGGGGGGGGACGTCAGCGGGGGGGACACGGGGGGACACCGGGACACACACGGGGGGGTGGTGGGGACGGGGGACACGGGGCGATGTGAGGGGACATGGGGGGCACACAGGGGCCAGGGACGCAGAAGGGACGTGGGGACACAGGGACAAGAGCCCCGGGGGACCCGGGGGGGGGGACAGGAGGACATGGGGGGACTCAGGGGGATGGGGGACATGTGGGGACACAGGGATGCAGAGGGGACACACGGGACAGGGGATATGGGACAGAAGAGGACATGGGGGACACAGGGACGGGGGACATGGGGGGGACACGAGGAGACATGAGGGGACACAGGGATGCAGAGGGGACACAGGGGATGGGGACACGGGGGGACACAGGAGGACATGGGGGGACAGGGATGCAGAGGGGACATGGAGGACAGAAGGACATGGGGACACAGGGACAGGGGACATGGGGGACACAGGAGGACATGGGGGGATGTGGATGCAGAGGGGACATGGGGGGACACAAGGGGACATGGAGGGACGGTGATGCAGAGGGGACACAGGGACACAGGAGACACGAGGGGACGTGGAGGGACAGGGACGCAGAGGGGACATGGGGACACGAGGGGACATGGAGGGACAGGGATGCAGAGGGGACATGGGGACATGGGAGACACGAGGGGACATGGAGGGACGGGGACGCAGAGGGGACACGGGGACACGAGGGGATGTGGAGGGATGGGGACACAGAGGGGACACAAGGGATGGGGACACGGGGGGGACAGGGAACGTGGGGGGGGGGAACACGAGGACGCAGCAGGGCTAGGGGGACACGGGTGCAAACGGGGCGCCACGGGGTGACACGGGACAACCCACGGCGCCACGGGGTGACACAGGACAACACGGGGTGACGCCGGGTGACACTCACCGCTCGTTCTCGTAGAGGTAGCGCACGACGGCCCAGGGCGCCACGAAGAGCAGGGGGGCCCCTGGGGGGGGGGGGACAGGGGGACACACGGGGACAGGGGGTGAGGGCGGCGTCCCCGCGCGCGGCGGTGGCGCGGTGGCACGGTGACGGTGGCACGGTGACGATGGCTCACCCCAGCCCAGCAGCAGGTAGGCGGGCAGGCAGCGGCGGCCCGGGGCGCCCATGCGGGCCAGCAGCGCGTGCAGGTGCAGCCCCTCCACCAGCAGCCACGAGTAGTTGGCGCCCACGCAGTACTGCGCCAGCGCCTGCGCCACGCGGCACCCCGCCGCCCCCTGCGCACCCATTGCACCCACCACCCATTGCACGTGCAACCCATTGCACCCGCCGCCCGTTGCACCCATTGCACGTGCAACCCGTTGCACCCACCGCCCATTGCACCCGTGACCCATTGCACCCGCCACCCGTTGCACCCATTGCACGTGCAACCCATTGCACCCATCGCCCATTGAACCCATTGCATCCACCACCCGTTGCACCTGCCACCCGTTGCACCCATTGCACATGCAACCCATTGCACCCATCACCCATTGAACCCATTGCACCCGCGACCCGTTGCACCTGCAACCCATTGCACCCATTGCATGTGCAACCCATTGCACCCGCCACCCATTGCACCCATTGCATCCACCACCCATTGCACCCGCCGCCCGTTGCACCCACTGCGCACACAACCCATTGCACCCGCCGCCCATTGCACCCATTGCATGTGCAACCCATTGCACCCACTGCCCCTTGCATCCACCGCACCCATTGCACGCGCCACCCCTTGCACCCACCGCCCCTTGCACCCATTGCACCCACTACCCATAGCATCCACCACCCATTGCACCCACCACCCGTTGCACCCATTGCACCCAATGCCCATTGCACCCACCGCCCCTTGCCCCCTTTGCACCCACCGCCCCTTGCACCCATTGCACCCCTTTCCCCTTGCACCCGCCGCCGCCGCCGGCTCCCAGGCAGCGCTGGGGCTGGGCCGGCGGCTGCTACCTGCTCGCCCAGGAGGCGGAAGAAGTCGCGGGGCGCCGGGGGGGGCGGCGGGCGCCGGGGGCAGGTGACGCCGCAGCAGCGCGTCCCGCGCCAGGATGGCGCCCGCCCGCAGCACGAACGACGCGAACAGGTTGGCGTGGATGTAGTTGCGGGTGCAGCGCAGGCGCCTGCGGGCGCACGGGGCCGGGCAGCACCGCGGGCCCCGGCGTCCGGGCGCCCCCCCCGCCCCGCCGGGCGCTACCTGAAGAGCAGCAGCAGCAGCAGGGCCACCAGCAGGGCCACCAGCGACAGCGAGTAGCCCACGGTGTAGACGAGGCGGAACTGCTCCAGCAGCCAGGCCTGCCGCTGCGGGGACGCGGCGACGCGCCGGCTCAGCCCCGGTACCGCGCCGCACGAGGCAGCACCGCGGGGTGCCGTGCAGCGCCGTGCGGCGCGATGCGGCACCGTGCAATGTGGCGCAACGCGATGCAGCACCGTGCAACGCAGCGCGGCACCCTGCAGCATCGCGGGGCACCGTGCAGCACCGCATGGAGTGATGCAGCACTGTGCAATGTGGTGCAGCACGATGCAGCACCGTGCAACGCGATGTAGCACTGTGCAACGCGGCGTGGCACCGTGCAATGCGGCGCGGCACCGTGCAGCACCGTGCAACGCAATGCAGCACTGTGCAATGCAGCGCGGCACTGCACGGCATGATGCAGCACCAGGCAACATGGCATGGCACTGCACAGCATGATGCAGCACAGTTCAACGTGGCACAGTGCTGCATGGCATGATGCAGCACTGTGCAAGGTGGCACGGCACAATGCACAGCATGATGCAGCACCGTGCAACGCTGCACGGCATGATGCAGCACCGTGGGGCACCGTGCAGCACGACGTGGCACTGCACAGCATGATGCAGCGCTGTGCCACCCGGTGCAGCAGGATGCGGCACCACACGGCACATCACAGCGCGCCGCAATGCAGCCCAGCACGGCGCAGCACATGTCACCGCGTGGGGCAATGCAGCACGGCACGTGTCACCGCGTGGCGCGGTGCAGCAAGGGCCATCGCAGTGTGGCGTGTGTCGGCGTGCTCTGCTGCAGCACGGCGGGGGCCGCGGCACCCTGCGGCGAGGCGCGGCGTGACCCACGTCGCAGCGGCGCGGCGCCCGCCGGCCTCACCTGCAGCGGCTGCTCCTGCTCCAGGTCCTCGCACTGCGAATGGTCCCGCCAGGGCAGCCCCGACTCGTCCGTCACCCACTGCGCGTCGGCGCCGCAGCGCCGGGCCACCACGCCGCCCTGCACTGGCGCCATGGCCCCGCCGCCGTCAGCCCCGCGCTGCCCCCGCAAACCGCGACACGCACCCGGGCTCCGTGCGCCCGGTGTGTGCCACGCACCCGGCACCCTGTAACATGCACCCGGCATGCACGGTGCACCCAGCACCCCCCAAAACGCACCTGTGCACGGTGCACCCAGCATGCACGGCTGTGCATGATGCACCCAGCACCCCACAACGTGCTCCCGTGCACGGTGCACCCTGCAACACACGCCCATGCACGGCACACCCGGCATGCGCAGCTGTGCACCCTGCACCCATGCACGGTGCACGCGGTGTGCACAATGCAACTGGCACCCTGCGACGTGCACCCATGCACGGTGCACCCTGCAACACACGCCCATGCACGGTGCACCCGGCACGCACAGTCGTGCACCCTGCACCCGTGCACGGTGCACCCGGTGTGCACGATGCATCCGGCACCCTGCAACGTGCACCCGTGCACGGTGCACCCTGCAACACACACCCATGCGTGGCACACCCGGCATGCACAGCCGTGCACCCTGCACCCGTGCATGGTGCACCCGGCATGCATGATGCACCCGGCACCCTGCAACGTGCACCCGTGCACAACGCACCCTGCAACCCGCACCCGGTGCACCCAGCACGCGTGTCCGCACCCGTTGCCCCCCCCCCGCCCCCGTTACCTCGGTGGTGCCAGGGCAGGTACCAGGGGCAGGGTGCCGTGGCGGTGCTGTTGGGCGCCGCGTCGCCCCAGCACACGTACATGTCGAAGCTGCGGTTGCAGACGGGGCCTGGCAGGGGTGGTGGCAGCGGGGGGGGGGGGTCAGGGCCCGCGCGGGCGCCCGTCCCTGTCCCCGTCCCCCCCCCCCATGGCGGCAGGCTCACCGGGCGCCGGCGGGTCGTGCCGCAGCCGCAGCTCGCAGGCGTGCCGGTACTCGCGCCAGGCCACCAGCGTGTCCTCGGCCGAGCGCCTCGCCCTGCAAAGCACCCGCCGCCCTGCACCCTGCGACCGGCACCCAGCGCCCTGCCTTGCACCCGCGACCCGGCACCCTGCCCTGCACCCAGGACTGGGAACCAGCACCCTGCCGTGCACCCAGGATCAGCACCGGGAGCTGGCACCCGCCGGGCACCGGGGTGCATCGGGCACTGGGAACGGGGGTGCCGGCACCCACCGTGCACCCGGCACCAGCACCCGCTGTGCACCGGGCACTGGAACGGGGCACCAGCACCCGCCATGCACCCGGCACCAGCACCCACTGTGCACCCAGGACCAGCACCCGCCATGCACTGGGGTGCACTGGGAATGGGGCACCAGCACCCACTGTGCACCCAGGACCGGCACCCGCCATGCACTGGGGTGCACTGGGAATGGGGCTGCAGCACCCACCGTGCACCCAGGACCAGCACCCGCCGTCCCGGGTGCCCCGGGTAGCAGTGGAGCTGGGGAGGGGGGTGAGGGGGGGGCCCAGTGTGTGCGTCGGGGGGGGGTCCCAAGGGGTCCGGGGGGGGAGGTCTGGGGGCTCGTGGGGGGGTCCCGGTTTGGAGAAGGGGGTCCTGGGGATGGTCCCGGTTGGGGGGGGTTAGTTAGAGGGGGGGGTCCCGGTTTGGGGGGGGTCCCGGGGGAGTCCTGGGGGGATTCCGAGGGGGGGTCCCGGTTGGGGGGGAGGTTTCAGAAGGGGGTCCCGGATGGGGGGGGCGTTTCGGGGGGGGAGGTCCCGGTTGGGGGGGGGTTCGGGGGGGGGTCTCACCTCGGCCCCCCGCAGCGCTCGGACCAGCAGCACAGCGGCGGCGGCGGCGGCGGCTCCGCGGCGACCCATGACGGCGGCGGCGGCGGCGGCGGCGGCGGCTGCTCGGGGCAAAGCGGCAGCGCCCGTCGGGACCCGGCACCGGGCACCGGCAGCGCCCGCGGGACCCCGGTACCGGCAGCAGCCCCGGTCCGACGGGGCGGCCCCGCCGCCGCCGCCTCCCGCCGCCTCCCGCCGCCGCCGCCGCTTTGACGCGCTCGTTGCCGGGACACCGGGGCCGCCCCGGGGAGGCGCCCGGACGCCTGGGCCCCTGCGGGACCGGGGGGCGGAGGGGGGGGGGGAGGAACCGGGTCTCACCCCCCCCCTCCCCAAGCGGCCGCGGCGCGGGGGGGGGGGGGGGGAGGAGAAAACGGCGCAGACCGGGACGCCCCGTCGGGTCGGTGCCGGTGCCGGTGCAGCCCCCCCCCCCCCCTTCCCGGTACGGACCCCCCTTCCCGGTTAAGGACCCCCCCGCCGGTATAGACCCCCCCCCCCTGCCGCCCGGTACGGACCCCCGGTACCGCCGTCGGGGCTCCCCCCGCGGCTCCCCCAACCTCCTCCGGTGCCCCCCGGTCCCTTCCCGTCCCTCTCCCGGTGCCCCCCGGTTCCCCCGATCCTCCCCGTCCCTCTCCCCGGTTCCCCCCCGTCCTTCTCCCGGTCCCCCCCCCCCCCCCCCGGCGGTACCGGCTCCGCTCGGCTCTGGCTCCGCGGGCACCGGCACCGGCTCTGGCGGCGGCGCCACCCCCAGGGCGGGGCACCGGGAAGGGGGGCACCGGGAAGGGGGAGGGCAGCACCGGGAAGGGGGCCGCAGCACCGTCCCGGCTCCCCGACGCCTCCCGGGGGCACCGGGGGCATCGCGTCCATAGGGGAGACGGCGTTGCGGGAGCCACGTCGTCGGGTGCTTCGTTAGCGGACATTAAGCATTGGGTGCATCGTTAGCGGAGCCGCATCGTTAGGTGCATTGCTGGGTGCATCGTTAGCAGACATTGATCGTTGGGTGCATCGTTGGGTGCATCGTTAGCGGACATTAATCGTTGGGTGCATCGTTGGGTGCATCATTAGTGGAGATTCATCATTGGGTGCATCGTTGGGTGCATCGTTAGCAGACATTGATCATTGGGTGCATCGTTGGGTGCATCGTTAGCGGAGGCGCATCGTTAGCTGCATTGCTGGGTGCATCGATAGCTGAGATGCATCGTTAGTGGACATTCATCACTGGGTGCATCGTTAGTGGAGATTCATCATTGGGTTCGTCACCGAGTGCCTCGTCAGCGGAGGTTCATCGTTAGGGAGGTTCATCATCGGGCGCATCTTGGATGCATCGTTGGGGCGGTTCATCGTTGGGAGCGGTTCATCGTTAGCGGAGGCTCATCGCTGGACGCGCCACTGGGTGCCTCGTTAGGGGAGGCGCATCGGTGGTGGAGGTGCATCATTGGGTGCATCGTTGGATGCATCGTTAGTGGAGGTGCATCATCGCGTGCATCATTAGGGGAGGTCCATCGTCAGTGGAGGTGCATCATTGGGTCCCTCGTTAGTGGAGGTCCATCATTAGAGAGGTCCATTGTTAGGGAGGTTCATCATTGGGTCCATCCTTAGTGGAGGTCCATCGTTAGTGGAGGTCCATCGTTAGTGGAGGTCCATCATTAGGTGCATCGTTAGTGGAGGTCCATCATTAGGGAGGTCCATCGTTAGTGCAGGTTCATGACTGGGTGCATCATTGGGTGCATCGTTAGTGGAGGTCCATCGTTAGTGGAGGTTCATGCTTGAGTGCATCATTGGGTGCATCATTGGGTCCATCCTTAGTGGAGGTCCATCGTTAGGGAGGTCCATCGTTAGTGGAGGTCCACCATTGGGTGCATCATTAGGGAGATCCATCGTTAGTGGAGGTCCATCGTTAGGGAGATCCATCATTAGTGGAGGTCCATCATTGGGTGCATCATTAGTGGAGGTCCATCGTTAGGGAGGTCCATCATTGGGTCCATCCTTAGTGGAGGTCCATCGTTAGGGAGGTCCATCATTAGGGAAGTTCATAATTGGGTCCATCATTGGGTGCATCGTTAGTGGAGGTCCATCATTGGGTGCATCGTTAGGGAGATCCATCGTTAGTGGAGGTCCATCGTTAGGGAGATCCATCATTAGTGGAGGTCCATCATTGGGTGCATCATTAGGGAGGTCCATCGTTAGGGAGGTTCATGATTGGGGCCATCATTGGGTGCATCGTTAGTGGAGGTCCATCGTTAGTGGAGGTCCATCGTTAGTGGAGGTCCATCACCGGGTCCATCGCTGTGGGGGCAGAGCCGTGGGCACGGGGTGGGACTGGGCGCTCCGGGGGTGGGGGCAGCACCCGTGGGGGGGTGGGGAGATGCGACACCCTCCCCCCCCCCGTGGGGCCCCCCCGGCTCCCTGTGCCGTGGGGCACCCCGTGGGGCACCCCGTGCTCCTCGTGCCCCCCTCCCCCCCCCGTGGGGCACCCCACACCCCCGTGGGGCACCCTGCTCCCGTGGTCCCCCCCCCACTCCGCCACGCACAGCCCCACGGCGGCAGCGCAGTGCCTCCACCCCGGCCCGGACGCCTGGGCCCCCCCGCTGCTGCCGGGGGGGGGGGGAGAGGAGGGGAGCAGAGGGGGGAGGGGGCGGGATGCAGGGATGGGTGCTGGGATGGGTGCAGGGTGCAGGGATGGGTGCTGGGACCAGGATGGGTGCAGGGATGGGTGCAGGGTGCAGGAACGGTTGCAGGGACCAGGATGGGTGCAGGGACGGGTGCAGGATGCAGGGACGGGTGCAGGATGCAGGGATGGGTGCAGGGATGGGTGCTGGATGCAGGAACGGGTCCAGGGACCAGGATGGGTGCAGGGATGGGTGCAGGATGCAGGGATGGGTGCCGGATGCAGGGATGGGTGCAGGGATGGGTGCTGGGTGCAGGAACGGGTCCAGGGACCAGGATGGGTGCAGGATGGGTGCACGGACCAGAACAGATGCAGGGATGGGTGCAGGGACCAGGATGGGTGCAGGGATGGGTGCAGGATGCAGGGATGGGTGGAGGAACCAGGAGAGGTGCAGGGGATGGGTGCAGGGGTGGGTGCAGGATGCAGGGATGGGTGCAGGATGCAGGGATGCGTGGAGGAACCAGGCACTGGGCTGGGTGCTGGGTGCAGAAAGGGGGGGGCAGCAACGGGGTGCAGGATGGGGGTGCAGGAAGGGGGTGCAGGGAGGGGTGCTGGGTGCTGGGTGCAGGGACGGGTGCCAGGCGGCGGGGGGGATGGTGCGGGGGGGGGGGGGCGGCAGCGGCAGCGGCAGCGCGCGGGGGCGAGCGAGCGCCGAGCCCCGCGAGGGCGACGGCACGACGCGGCGCCACGCGCACCCGGCTCCGCACGGCGCCACACGCACGTGGCCTGACACGGGGTGCCACGCGCCCGGCTCGGCACGCGCAGCGGCTCCCGCGGCCCCGCGCTGCCCCTCCCGCTCGCGCAGCGGCTCCCCACAGCTCCCCACGGCCCCGCACTGCCCTCCCGCTCGCGCAGCGGCTCCCCACAGCCCCGCGCTGCCCTCCCGCTCGCGCAGCGGCTCCCCACAGCCCCGCGCTGCCCTCCTGCTCGCGCAACGGCTCCCCACAGCCCCCCACAGACCTGCACTACCCTCCTGCTCGCGCACAGGTCCCTGCAGCCCTGCACTGCCCTCTTGCTCGTGCAACGGCTCCCCGCAGCTCCCCACAGCCCCGCATTGCCCTCCCGCTCGCGCAACGGCTCCCCACAGCTCCCCACAGCCCTGCGCTGCCCTCCTGCTCACGCAACAGCTCCCCACAGCTCCCCACAGCCCCGCACTGCCCTCCCGCTCGCGCAGCGGCTCCCCACAGCTCCCCGCAGCCCTGTGCTGCCCTCCCGCTTGCGCAACGGCTCCCCACAGCTCCCCACGGCCCCACGCTGCCCTCCCGCTCGCACAGCGGCTCCCCACAGCTCCCCGCAGCCCTGTGCTGCCCTCCTGCTTGTGCAGCGGCTCCCCACAGCCCCGCGCTGCCCTCCTGCTCACACACAGGTCCCTGCAGCCCCGGCGCTGCCCTCCTGTTTGTGCAGCGGCTCCCCACAGCCCCGCACTGCCCTCCTGCTCGCACACAGGTCCCTGCAGCCCCATGCTGCCCTCCTGCTTGCGCAACGGCTCCTGCAGCCCTGCGCTGCCCTCCCACTCGCGCAACAGCTCCCCACAGCTCCCCACAGCCCCGCGCTGCCCTCCCGCTCGGCGCAACGGCTCCCCACAGCCCCGCACTGCCCTCCCGCTCGCGCAACGGCTCCCCACAGCCCCGCGCTGCCCTCCTGCTCGCGCAACGGCTCCCCACAGCTCCACGGCCCCGCACTGCTCTCCTGCTCGCACACAGCTCCCCACAGCCCCGCGCTGCCCTCCTGCTCGTGCAACGGCTCCCCACAGCCCGCGCTGCCCTCCTGCTTGTGCAGCGGCTCCCCACAGCTCCCCACAGCCCCGCGCTGCCCTCCTGCTCGTGCAACGGCTCCCCACAGCTCCCCACAGCCCCGCGCTGCCCTCCTGCTCGTGCAACGGCTCCCACGGCCCCGTGCTGCCCTCCTGCTTGTGCAACGGCTCCCCACAGCCCCGCGCTGCCCTCCCGCTCGCGCAAACGGCTCCCACAGCCCGCGCTGCCCTCCTGCTCGCACACAGGTCCCTGCAGCCCCGCGCTGCCCACAGCCCCCATTGCACCCAGTGCATCTCAGACCCCCCCCCCCCCCCCGCACCCAGTGCACCCCACAGCTCCCAGCGCACCCCGTTGCACCCCGGGGCCGTTGTGGGGCACCGGGGGGGGGTTTACCGGGGGGGGCACTGGGTCCTGCACCGGGGGGGCAGTACCGGGCCCGGGGCGGGGGTTAAATGGGGAGGGGGGGGACCGGGCTGCACCGGGACACCGGGACACCGGTGCCGGCTGCACCATGGAGCTCCGACATCTCCGGCATCCCTCCGTATGGGGATGCAGGCATGTGCGGCGCACCGCACCGGGGTTCACACGCGTGTGCAAGGCGTGTGCGTGCACGGCGGGCCTGGCGGTGAGCGTGCCGCACGGCGCACGCCACGCGTGTGGTGCAACGTGTGTGTGCAGGAGCGCAGGGCACCATGCATGCGCCGTGCATGTGTGCTGTGTGTGTGTGCAGTGCGTGTGCCATGCACGGTGCATGCATGCAATGCATGTGCAGTGCAACGTGCATGTGTGTAATGTGTGTGCCGTGCACTGTGCATGTGTGCAATGCATGTGCAGTGCAACGTGCATGTGTGTAATGTGTGTGCTGTGCACTGTGCATGTGTGCGACATGTGTGCTGTGCACTGCGCATGTGTGCAATGCGTGTGCAGTGCAACGTGCATGTAACGTGTGTACAGTGCAATGTGCATGTGTGCAACATGTGTGCTGTACATTGTGCATGTGTGCAATGTGTGTGCAGTGCAACGTAAATACGTGCAATGTGTGCACAGTGCACCGTGCATGTGTGCAACGTGTATGCCACACATCGTGCATGCGTGTAATGTGTGTGCAGTGCACCGTGCATGTGTGTAACGTGTACGCTGTGCATCGTGCACGCGTGTAACATGTGTGCAGTGCACCGTGCATGCGCACATGTACGCCGTGCATCATGCATGCGTATAACGTGTGCAGTGCACCGTGCACGTGTGCAACATGTACGCCACGTGTTGTGCATGCATGTAACGTGTGTGCTGTGCACCGTGCACACGTGCAATGTGTGTGCCGCGCACCGTGCACATGCGCTCGTGGTTTCCCGCCGAGCTGGGGAGGGGGCCCAGGCGTCCGGCCCCCCCCCCCTTCCCCCCCCCCGACCCCTCGGCCGCCGGCCCTGGGAACGGCCCGGGCGGGGCAGCAGCTCCTGGGAATTTCCGGTGCCGTCGGCTCCCAGTCGGGCCCGGACGCCTGGGTCCCTTGGGGGGGGGCCCCCTCCCCCTCCTCCCGCGCCGGGGGGCGGGGCGGAGAATGGGGCGTGGTCTGCGGCGACGGGGGCGTGGCCAGAGGCGCCTCATTTGCCTATTCATGAGCGCATTCGCCTGGGGTGCGCGGCGCGGCCCCCGCCCCCCCCGCGGCGCGGCGCGCTGAGGTCACGGCGCGCGGGGGCCGCCGGGAGCGCGGCAGGATGGTGGCCGGCGCGTTCCCCATCGCGAAGCTGCTGACGCTGGGCGCGCGGCAGCTCAGCCGCCCGCTGGCGGCGCGCATCAAGGCGGGGGCGCGCGCCAGCCCCTTCTTCCGCACCTACGTCTGCCTCCCGCCGGCGCAGCGTGAGTGACGGCACGGCGGGGGAGAGGGGGGAGGTTGCCGGGACACGGGTCGACGGGGGCAGCGGGCGCGGGCCAATGGGCGGCGGGCGCGGCCGGCGGCGGCCAATGGGAAGCGGCGAGGGGGCGGGGCGGCGCCGCGCGGCCGGCCAATGGGGAGCGGGCGGGGAAGGCGGGGAGGGAGGGGGCGGGGTTAAGGGGAGCGCGGCGCGCGGCTGGGCCAATAGCGAGGATCGGGCGGGGCTAAAAGGAGGGCGTCGGGGGGGGTGGGAGCGCGGCCCGGGCAACGGCGGGAAGCGGGGGAGCGGCGCGCGGCTGGGCCAATAGCGGCGCGGGGGCGGGGTTAAGGGGCGCGCGGCAGCGCCAATGGGTAGCGGGGGGGGGCAGGAGCGCGCCGGGCTGACGGCGGGAAGCGGGGGAGCGACGCGTGGCTGGGCCAATAGCGAGGCGGGGGCGGGGTTAGGAGGTGAGCGGCGTGCAGCTGAGCCAATGACGGCGTTAGAAGGCGGGCGGGTCGGCCAATGAGCGGGAGCTGCCGGGAGGAGGGGCGGGGCGAGGGCTGACATTGAGCGGGCGGAATGGCGGCGCCGGCAGGAGGAGGAGGAGGCGGCGTGGGGGGGGGGAACGGAGCGGCGGCCGCCCGGTGCCCGCCGCCACCTCTCCCAGCCAAGATGCGGATCATGGGGTTCCGCGGCGCCGCCGTGAAGCCGCTGAACGAGGAGGCGGCGGCGGAGCTGGCGCCGAGCTGCTGGGGGAGGCCATCGTGTTCGGCGGGGGGGGCTGTGCTGTACCTGGAGTACGCGCGGCAGACGGGCCACGCGCGCCGCCGCGAGGAGGAGCAGGCCGCCGCCCTGCGCGACATGGCAGCGCACCTGGCCGAGCTGGGGCTGGCCCTGGACGCGCTGGACGCGCGCATGCGCGAGGCTGACCGTCTCCTCCACGAACTGGCCACGCGCCCCGGCCCCGCCTCCAGCCCCGCCCATTAAAACGTCACGTGCACTCTGGAGGGCGCTGTCGTTGGCCCCGGTGGGGGGGCGGGGCTGAGTGTGAAAGGGAGGGCGCAGCCCCGGGCTGTGATTGGAGGGCGTCTGCGAGCCGGGGGCGGGGCCAAGAAGGGAGGGCGGAGCTCAGAGGGGGGCGTGGTGTGCTTGTCCCTTTGTACAGGTGGCAGTGTGGGGGCGGGGTCAAGAGCTAGGGGCGGGGCTTGACCCGGGGGTTGTGGTGCCCTTGTCCCTTCATGAAGGTGACAATTGGGGGTGGAGCCGGGGTGGGGCCAGGGGGTGGGGCTTGGAGCAGGGGGTGAAGGTGCTGTTGGCCCTTTGTGTAAGTGGCGATTGGGGGCGGAGCCATGGGCTTGGGGCGGGGCTTGCAGCCAGGGGGTCACAGTGCCCTTGTCCCTTTGTCTGGGTGACAATTGGGGGCGGAGCCAGAGCCAGAGGGCGGAGCACAGCCCCCTTGTCCCTTTGTGTGGGTGACAATTGTGGGCGGGGCTGAGGGGCTGAGTACCCTGGTCCCATTGGGATGACAACTGGGGGTGGAGCCAAGGATTGGGGGCAGGGCTACAAGGGGGTACCATGCACCAGTCCCTTTGTATGGGGTGAGAATTGGGGGCGGGGCCAGGGGTTGGGGCTGGGCCACAACCCAATGGCTGGGCTGCGATTGGTGGGGAGCAGCCCTTGGGGGTGGAGCCATGACTGGGGGCGGGGCTTGGCAGCCAGCAGCCCCCCGCCACCACCACCCTAGGCAGCTGGGCCAGGCTGGGGCCGAGCCCCCTGCCCACCGTAGGGGTCCCCTGTGTCACCACAGGGGTCACCCCATGCCACCATGGGGCCACCTGCGTGCCACCACGGGGCCACCCCATGCCCACTGTGTGCCACCACAGGCATCCCCCTGGCCACTGCAGGGCCATCGCGTGCCCCCGGGTCACCGTGAGGCCACTGTGGGGCCACGTGCCACCATGGGGCCACCACGTGCCACCACGGGGGGTTCCCCTGTGGCACAGCGGGGGGCTCCAGTGCCATTGCGGGCCACCACGGGGGTCCCCCCGTGCCACCGCAGGGCCACCGCGGTGTCGGGGTCCAGCCCGGCATTAAACCAAAGCAAACGAGTCGCTGTCGCCTCTCCTTGCCGTAGCCCGGCACCGCTGGGGGGGGGGGACGGTGGGGAGGGGGACGGCCACCATGGGGGGGGGGGACAGGGACGGCCACCCCCGGGGTGGACGCGGGGACGAGGCGGAGACGGGCGTCATGTACAAAACGCCGGGTTTATTCGAGAGCGGCGCCGGGGCTGACCGCCCCCCCCCCCCCCCCCGTGCTCGGGGGGGGGCCGTGCCGGGGGGGGGGGGACCGCCAGCAAGGGGGGGGCCTCCGAAATTCTCCCCCCGCTCCCCAAAAAACCCAACTTAAAAAAAAGTGAAAAAACCGACAGCGGCATAAAAAAGACCCCGAATCCCGCCCGGCGTGGGGTGGAGTAGGGGGCAGATTGGGGGTGCCCCCCCCGCACCCCAAAGTATAAAATAAGCCAAAAAAAGGGGGTTTCCCAACAAAGCGGTGGGTGCGGGTGCCGCCGGGGTGGGGGGGGGGCACAGTGAGGGGGGGCCCCCGCGGGCGCTGCCCCCCGGCCGGTAAAGGCACAGCTGGGGGGGGGGGAGCCGGCGCGGGGGCCCCCCCCACCCCGCGGCGGGGGCGCGAGGCCGGAGAGGTGTGAAGGGGGGGTGTGAGGGGGGGGCCAGCGCCGGCCCCCCCGGCCAGGGCCGGCCCCGGGGGTGTGGGGGGGCCCCGGGGAGGGGGGGGCTAGGGTGAACCCCGTTTCCGCAGCTCCGCCACGAACACTGGGGGGGGGGGGAAGAAGGGTCACCGGGGGAGGGTGAGCCCCCACCCACCGGACAGCTCGGGGGGTCCCAGGCACCCCCTCAGCCCCCCCAAGGCTGCCCGTGACCCCCCCAATTGCCCCCCGAGCTCCCCAATTGCCCCCTGCCCCACTGCTCTGAGCCCCCCCAGCTCCCTGTGACCCCCTGATCCCCCCCCGTGGCTCCCCATGACCCCTCCATCCCCCCTGAGCCCCCCCAGTTACCCCCAGCCCCCCTGCTCAGAGCCCCCACAGCTCCGTGTCCCCCCTGCGACCCCAATTGCCCCCCAGTGGCTCCCAATGCCCCCCATCACCCCAGTTGCCCCCCAGCGGCTCCCCATGACCCTTCTAATACCCCATGATCCCCCCAATTGCCCCCAGCCCCACTTCTCAGAGCCCCCCCCAGGTCCCTGTGACCCTTCAGAGCCCCACAATTGCCCCCCAGCGGCTCCCCATGCCCCCCCAATACCCCCTGACCCCCCCGTTGCCCCCCCCCCACACAACCCACCTTCGATGATCTCCTCTTTCACTTCTGCAGCTCCCGTCTCACCTCCTCCAGCAGCTCCTGCGGGGGGGGGGCGCAGGGTGAGGGGGCTGCCATGTCCCCCCCATGTCCCCCCCATGTCCCCACGTCCCCCCCCCGTCCCCCCGGTACCTGTTTGATGCGCTCCAGCTCCGACTCGTCGGTGGGGTGGCGCCCGGGGGGCTCGGCGGGGGCCGCGGGCACGGCCGACTTCATCCTGGGGACGGCGGCAGGTTGGGGGGGGCCCCCTGCGACCTGCACCCCTGGGGGGGGGAGCAGATTTCCCCCCCCCACAACCCACTCCTTGCACCATGGGCACCCCAAAACCTCCCTCCCTGGGCCCCCCCCCCAATCTCCCAGCACCCCCCCAACTCCCCTCCCTACACCCTGGGCACCCCAAATCCCCCCTCCATGGGCACTCCAGTGCCCCAGCACCCCCCAAATCCTCTCCCTGAACCCCTGGGCACCCCCAAATCCCCCCCTCTCTCCCCCCCCCCCCCAAATCCCCTACCACCCCCCAACTCCCCTCCCTGCACCCTGGCACCCCAAATCCCCCCTCCATGAACCCTCCCAGTGCCCCAGCACCCCCCAAATCCTCTCCCTGGACCCCTGGGCACCCCAAATCCCCCCTCTCTTCCCCCCCAATCCCCTACCACCCCCCAAATCCCCCCCCTGCACCATGGGCACCCCAAATCCCCCCCCGGCACCCACCGGGCAGCGTGGTGCTGGCCTTCTCCCAGGGCCTCCGGACGGGCTCTGCAGCGAGAGGGCAGGGAGTGAGGGGGGGGGCAGAGCCCCCCCCAAAACCAACCGCCACCCCCCAAGAGACCTCACACCTCCTCCGGGACTACAGCTCCCAGCAGGCCATGCGCTGCGCTGCCGCGGCAGGGCATGCTGGGAGCCGTAGTTCCCCTGCACTCACCGGCGGGCTGCCCCGCGTCCTAGCGCCCGCCGCTCCGCGTCGTCCTGCTGGGGGGGCAAAGAAGGGGTCACAGGAGTATTTGGGGGGGGGGGGGGGGCAGGGGGTAGTAGCCAGGCTGGAGGGGGCAGGGGGAAGTGTGCGGGGTGTGCAGAGGGTGTCACCCCCCCCAAAAATACCAGTTAAGGGGCAACAGGGAGCCCCCCAGGAAAAGGGGGGGGGCAAAAGGATCCCGGGGGGGGGCCACGGGGGCAGCGCAGGGATGAGGTTGGGGGGGGGACACACCCCAAAAGCGGTATTTGGGGGGGGGGGGCACTCACGCTGGCGGCGTCCTCGTCCCTCTTTGGCGCTGGCTTGTCCCCTGCAGCGTGGCTTTTCCTCCTTGGGGGGGGGGGGGAGCAGCAAGGGGGGGGGTCCAGCACCATGTCCCCAAGCGGGCCCCCCCCCCTCGTGTCCCCCCCCTCGTGTCCCCCCCCCACGGTGTCCCTCACCGTCGGGCCAGCATGGCGCTCATCTCCTCCATGAGGCCCCCGCCGCCCCCCCCGCGGGCGCCGTCACCCTTGGGGGCCGCTGGCGCTGCCGCCGCACCGGGGGCCTCGTCCTGCGGGGGGGGGGGGGGAGATGGGGTTAGTGTGACCCCCCCCATCCGGGTATTACCCCCCCCCGGGGATATTGCACCCCCCAGGGCTGCCCCCCACCATGGGAATTGCCCCCAAACCCCTATTACTCCCCCCCAGGGCTGCCCCCCCCCCATGGGAATTGCCCCCAAATAGGTATTACCTGCCAGGGCTGCCCCCCCCCCCGGGTTTTGCCCCCCCAGGGGGTAATTCCCCCCCCAAAGCTCCCCCCCAGGGGTAATCCCCCCACCATAGGTTTTGCCCTCCTAGGGGAGTAATTCCCCCCCCCCCCAGGCCGCCCCCCCCCAGGGCTGCCCCCCCTGGGGAATTTTACCCCCCCCCGTGGATTTTGCCCCCCCCAGGGGGTAATTCCCCCCCCCCCGCGGTACCTTGCCGACTTTCCTGAGTTTGGCGCCGGCGATGGCGGCGGCGAAGCCGGGGGCCCCCCCGGACGCCCCCCCGGGGGCAGGCCGCGGGCCCGGGCAGGGGGGGGGGCCGGCGGACCCCGGCGGCAGTGGCGGCGGCAGCAGGGGGGGGCCCGGGCGGCGGGGGGGGCCCCGGGGGTGGCGGGGGGCCGGGGGGCGGCGGGGGCCCCCCCGCGGGCAGGGCCGGGGCACCTGTGGGGGGGGGGGAGAGCGGCTCAGAGGGGGGGGCACCCGCGCCAGCCCCCTCCCCTGGATCGGGTTTTTTGGGGGGGGGGGGATTTTGGCACCCCCCCGGCACCCACCTGCTCCCGGCCGCCGCGCCGCTCCGGCTCCTCCGGCGCCGGCCTGTGGGGAGAGGGGTCAGCGCGGCGGGACCCCCCCCCCCCAGGCAGCACCCACGGACCCCCCCAGGGGCACCCTGACCCCCCCAGGGGCACCCATGGCCCCCCCAGGGGCACCCTGACCCCCAAGTCAGCACCCACAGCCCCCCCAGGGGCATCCTGACCCCCCCGGCAGCACCCACGGCCCCCCAGGGGCACCCTGACCCCTAAGTCAGCACCCACACCCCCCCCCATGGGCACCCTGACCCCCCAGCAGCACCCGCAGCCCCCCCCAGGGCACCCTGACCCCCAAGTCAGCCCCCCCCATGGGCACGGCCCCCCCCCAGCCCCAGACCCCTGGCTCCCCCCCCTCCCCGGGCAGGAGGGTCACGGGGGGGGGGATCCCAGCCCCGGGGGACTTCGGGGTGCCGTGGGGCAGGGTGGGGGGGGGACGGGGCACCCCAGGGTGCCCCCCGGGGCGGGGGGGGGGTCCTACCTCCTCTGCTGCTCCGGCTCCTCCGGGGACGGGCCGTTGGGGACGGGCAGGGCTGAGCAGGGCCTGGCGGGGGGGGGACACGGGGGTCAGAGCAGCACCCGGGGACGTCCCCCGAGCTGGGGGGCGGCGCGGCGGGCCACCCCCGGGTGTCACCTCCCTGGTGTCACCTCGTCCCCGCTCACCCGCATCCGGGGCGGCAGCAAAGAGCCCAATGTCCTTGCGTGACCCAAAGTTCAGTCCCCCAAACTGGGGGGTGTCACGGTGTCACCAACCCCGATGTCACCTCCCTGGTGTCACCTCGTCCCCGCTCACCTTCCTCCAGGGTGGCAGCAAAGAGCCCGATGTCCTTGCGTGACCCAAAGTTCAGTCCCCCAAACTGGGGGGTGTCACACCAGGCCACCCCACGGTGTCACCAACCTGATGTCACCTCCCCGGTGTCACCTTGTCCCCGCTCACCCCCCTCCAGGGTGACAGCAATGAGTCCGGTGTCCTCATGTGACCCAAAACTCAGTTGCCCCCAAACTGGGGGATGTCACCCCCCGGTGCCACCCCACGGCGACGTCACCTCGCCCCCGGTGCCACCTCGTCCCCGCTCACCGGCCTCCAGCGCCTCCAGGGCCTGGAGCATGGCGGCGGCGAAGAGCGCGGCGTCCTCGCGCGACTCGAAGCTCAGGCCCCAGACCTGGCGGGCGTCACCCCCCCCCCCCGCGGTGCCACCCCACGGCGACGTCACCTCGCCCCCGGTGCCACCTCGTCCCCGCTCACCGGCCTCCAGCGCCTCCAGGGCCTGGAGCATGGCGGCGGCGAAGAGCGCGGCGTCCTCGCGCGACCCGAAGCTCAGGCCCCAGACCTGGCGGGCGTCACCCCCCCCCCCGCGGTGCCACCCCACGGCGACGTCACCTCGCCCCCGGTGCCACCTCGTCCCCGCTCACCGGCCTCCAGCGCCTCCAGGGCCTGGAGCATGGCGGCGGCGAAGAGCGCGGCGTCCTCGCGCGACCCGAAGCTCAGGCCCCAGACCTGGCGGGCGTCACCCCCCCCCCCGCGGTGCCACCCCACGGCGACGTCACCTCGCCCCCGGTGCCACCTCGTCCCCGCTCACCGGCCTCCAGCGCCTCCAGGGCCTGGAGCATGGCGGCGGCGAAGAGCGCGGCGTCCTCGCGCGACCCGAAGCTCAGGCCCCAGACCTGGCGGGCGTCGCGCCACTGGTGGAAGCTCGGCGTCGCCTGGTTGTACTTGAGGCCCTTGACGATGGCGCAGTTGATGACGACCTGTTTGGGGACAGCGGTGGGACGCGCGGTCACCGGACGCCTCGGTCCCCCCCCTTGCCCCAAAATCTCTGCGCCAACTTTGGGGATCTTGTGCCCCTGGGGATGGTCCCCCTCCAGCGGTGCCCTGATGTCCCCGGTGTCCCCAAGGCCAGCGTGGCTCTGGGACCCACCACCCCCGGTCCAGTGATGCCCCTGCTACCCCCCATGTCATCGTCGTCCCCCCCGTGTCCCTAGCATCCCCATGCTTGGCATTGCCCCCCATGTCCTCAGGACCCCTGCAGTCCCGGCAGTGTCCCTCGTGTCCCCACGTCCCCCTGGTGCCAGCAACATCCCCAGTGTCCCCAGGTTCCCCTGGTCCCAGCAATGTTCCTGGTGTCCCCAGCGACCCCAGTCCCCTGGTCCCAGCAGTGTTCCCAGCCCTGGCAGCATCCCCGGTGTCCCCAGTTCCCCTGGTGTCCCCAGCTGCCCCTGGTCCTGGTGGTGTCCCCAGCCCTGGCAGTGTCTCCGGTGTCCCCAGTTCCCCTGGTGTCCCCAGTCCCCTTGGTTTCCCCAGTTCCCCTGGTGTCCCCAGCTGCCTCTGGTCCTGGTGGTGTCCCTAGCCCCCCCCCCAGTGTCTCCAGACACCCCTGGTCCTGGTGGTGTCCCCAGTCCCCTTGGTGTCCCCAGCCCTGGCAGTGTCCCCGGTGTCCCCAGCCGCCCCTAGTCCTGGTGGTGTCCCCAGCCCCCTTGGTGTCCCCAGCTGCCCCTGGTCCCAGTGGTCCTGGTGGTGTCCCCAGCCTCCTTGGTGTCCCCAGCCCCCTTGGTGTCCCCAGCTGCCCCTGGTCCCAGTGGTCCTGGTGGTGTCCCCAGCCTCCTTGGTGTCCCCAACCCCCTTGGTGTCCCCAGCTGCCCCTGGTCCTGGTGGTCCTGGTGGTGTCCCCAGCCCCCCAATCCTGGTGGTGTCCCCAGCCTCCTTGGTGTCCCCAACCCCCTTGGTGTCTCCAGCTGCCCCTGGTCCTGGTGGTGTCCCCAGCCCCCTTGGTGTCCCCAGCCCCCCCAATCCTGGTGGCGTCCCCAGCCCCCCCGGCGTCCCCCCGGCGGTGGCACCTGCTGGTCGGGCTGCATCTTGCGGCCGACGACGCGGAAGGCCGGGGCGCCGGCGCTGCGGTAGATCTGCACCCGGCTGAAGGCCTGGGGGCCGCTGCCCGCTGCCACCCACTTCTTGTTGGCGTCGTCGTAGAGCATCACCGTGGCGCGGGCGCTGCACACCACCGTCTCGCTGCGGGCGGGCACCCGGCCGCCGGCCGTCAGCGCGGCGCCCCGAGACCGGGCACCCCGAAACCGGGCACCCCCGGGAGCCGGGGCGTCCCTGGGAACGGGGCACCCGGCACCACCGGGAATGGGGCACCGCCAGGAATGGGGCACCTCCAGGGACATGGGGCACCTCCAGGGACATCCCAGGACATGGGGTCACCCCAGGGACATGGGGCGCCCCTGGGGCACCCCCAAAGCTGGGCATGGGGCACCCCAGGGACATGGGGCACTCTAGGGACATCCTAGGACATGGGGTCACCCCAGGGCACGGGGTCACCCCGCTTCTGGACATGGGGCACCCTAGGGACATCCCAGGACACGGGGTCACCCTGCTTCTGGACGTGGGGCACCCTAGGGACATCCCAGGACATGGGGTCACCCCAGGGCTCGGGGTCACCCTGCTGCTGGACGTGGGGCACCCTAGGGACATCCCGGGACATAGGGTCACCCCAGGGCATGGGGTCACCTTGCTTCTGGACATGGGGCACCTCCAGGGACATCCTAGGACATGGGGTCACCCCAGGGCACGGGGTCACCCCGCTTCTGGACGTGGGGCACCCCTGGGACATCCCGGGACATGGGGTCACCCCAGGGCACGGGGTCACCTTGCTTCTGGACGTGGGGCACCCCTGGGACATCCCAGGACATGGGGTCACTCCAGGACATGGGGCATCCTAGGGACATCCCAGGACATGGGGTCACCCCAGGGCATGGGGTCACCCTGCTTCTAGACGTGGGGCACCCTAGGGACATCCCGGGACATGGGGTCACCCCAGGGCATGGGGTCACCCTGCTTCTGGACGTGGGGCACCCTAGGGACATCCCAGGACATGGGGTCACCCCAGGGCACGGGGTCACCCTGCTGCTGGACGTGGGGCACCCTAGGGACATCCCGGGACATGGGGTCACCCCAGGGCATGGGGTCACCCTGCTGCTGGACGTGGGGCACCCCTGGGACATCCCGGGACATGGGGTCACCCCAGGGCACGGGGTCACCCTGCTTCTGGACATGGGGGACCCCTGGGACATCCCAGGACATGGGGTCACCCCAGGACATGGGGCACCCTAGGGACATCCCAGGACATGGGGTCACCCCAGGGCACGGGGTCACCCTGCTGCTGGACGTGGGGCACCCTAGGGACATCCCGGGACATGGGGTCACCCCAGGGCATGGGGTCACCCTGCTGCTGGACGTGGGGCACCCCTGGGACATCCCGGGACATGGGGTCACCCCAGGGCACGGGGTCACCCTGCTTCTGGACATGGGGGACCCCTGGGACATCCCAGGACATGGGGTCACCCCAGGACATGGGGCACCCTAGGGACATCCCAGGACATGGGGTCACCCCAGGGCACGGGGTCACCCTGCTGCTGGACGTGGGGCACCCTAGGGACATCCCGGGACATGGGGTCACCCCAGGGCATGGGGTCACCCTGCTGCTGGACGTGGGGCACCCCTGGGACATCCCGGGACATGGGGTCACCCCAGGGCACGGGGTCACCCTGCTTCTGGACATGGGGGACCCCTGGGACATCCCAGGACATGGGGTCACCCCAGGACATGGGGCACCCCCAAAGCTGGGCATGGGGGGCCACAGGACACCAGGTCACCCTGCTTCTGGGCATGGGGGACCCCAGGACATGGGGGACCCCTGGGTCATGGGGGACCCCCAAAGCTGGGCGTGGGGCACCCCTGGGTGTGGGGCACCCCCGGGTGCTGCTGCTCCCCCCCTCCCCCCCCCGGGGGCAGGCACGCAGCCCGCAAGCGCACCCCAAACTTCCTTCCCCCCCCCCCCGCCACCCCGCTCCTTCCCCTTATCAGCAGGGGACCCAGGCGTCCGGGCCCTGCCCCCCCCCATTTCCTCAGGGTGCCGAGAGGGCCCAGGCGTCCGAGCGGCGCCCCTCCCCCTTCCCTAGGGCAGGACCTGGGACATCCGGGTTGTGCGGGGGGGGGGACAGGGACACACCGAGGACCTGGGGTTGTGCACACCCTCCCCAAACACCCCGGGGGGGGGGGAGGGCAGCACCCTGCCCCCCACCCATGGGTGCCACCCGTGGGGCTGGGGGGGCTCCTGTGGGTGCCGGTAACCGGTCACAGTTTGGGGGGGGGGGGAACAGAGTCACCGGGCCACCGAGACCCATAATGTCCTGGGAGGGGGGGGGGGGGGGTCGCCAGGACACCTGGGCCCCCCCCAGGCTGGCAGGTGCTGCCAGGGCCGGGTGCACCCCAGGGTGCTGGGCTGGGGGGTGGGAGGGGGGGGACACGGTGGGGCAGGAAGCGCCGTGGGGCAGGCCGGGGGGGGGGGGGGGCCACACCGGCGGTGACCAAATAAGGGCAGGTTTGGTGCGGCCAGGCCAGCACCCATGGGTGCCGCCCCCCCCCCCGGCTGACCCCCCCCCTCCTTCCCCCAACACCGTGCTGGGGGTTGGGGGGAGGTTCCCCCCCCCCCCACCCGGACGCCTGGGCCCCTAGGGGTGGGCATCGGTGGGAGTTTCCCAGCATGCTTTGCTGTAGGGGGGGGGGTAGCGGTGGGTGACCCACCCCCACCCGCTGTGGGGTGCCCCCCACCCGCTGTGGGGCGGGGATGGGGAAGCTGGGGCCGGCGCCGGGGGGGGGCAAAGAGCACCCGTGGGTGCTGCCGCCCAGATGGCGCCAGCGGGGGAAACTGAGGCAGGGAGGGGGGGGTGGCAGCACCCAGGTGGGGGGGGGGGGCCCACGGACCGGGTGACCCCCACATTGGGGACCCCCAGGGCTGGGTGCACCCTGAGGACCCTACAGACCAAGTGACCTGCACCCCAGGGACCCCCAGGAACCCCACTGACCTGGTGACCTGCATCTTGGGGGACCCCCAGGGCTGGGTGACCCCCACCTCGGGGACCCCACTGACCTGGTGACCCCCCCCCCACCCTTGGGGACACCCAGAGCTGGGAACCCCGTTGACCTGGTGACCCCCCCCACCACAGGGACCCCATTGACCTGGTGACCCCCAGGGGGTGGGTGACCCTCACCTTAGGGACCTGAGGACCAGGGGGACGCTGAGGTCTGGGTGACCCCCACCCCGGGGACCCCACTGACCCAGTGACCAGCACCTTGGGGAACCCCGGGGGCTGGGTGACCCCCACTTTGGGGACCTGAGCACCATGGGACCGGGTGACCCCCACCCTGGGGACCCCAGGGACCAGGGGACCCCGAGGGGTTGGTGACCCCCCCCCACCTTAGGGACCCTCAGGGCCGGGTGACCCCCAACCTGGGGACCCCAAGGGGTGGGCGACCCCAAGGACCAGGTGACCCCCACCTTGGGGACCCCATTGACCCCCCCCACCCTATGGGACCCCCAGGGGCCGGGTGACCCCCCCGGGCCCCCCCCCCCCACACTCCCCAGGGTCCCGGCCCGCACCGCTGCCCCCCACCCCGGTCCAAGTCCACCCCCCCCCCCCCCGGTACCGGACCGCTCTCCCGGTACTGGGATCCCCCCTCCGGTTCCGGGTCCCCTCCCAGGTCTGGTAACACCCCCCCCTCCTCCGGTACCGGACCCCGCTCCCCTGTTCCGGGACGCTCCCCGGTACCGGTACTCCCCACCCGGTTCCGGGATCCGCCCCCCGTCCCGGTTCCGGACCCCGCTCCGGATTCCGGCACCCCCCCCCGCCGGTCCCCGCTCACCTCATGCTGGCGGCCGTGCGCGGCGGGCGGCGGCGGCGGGTGCGCACGGCCCGGCCGGGCCCTTCCGGTGGCGGCGGCGGTAGCGGGCGGGGCGGGGCGGGACCGGCCCCGGGGTCGGGGCGGGGGGTGAAGGACCGGGAAAGGGCGGGGGGGGGGGGAAGGGGGGGGGAAGGGACAGCTGAGCCCGCGCGGCCCCGCCCCGCCCCCCCGCGCGCGCGCCCGCGCGCCCCTCCCCCTCCCGCGCCGGTAACGGCGGCGGCGGCGGCGGCGCGCGGCGCGCAACCGCGGGCCGCCGCCCTCTTAAAAGGGCGACTCCGAGCGTGTGGGCCCCACCGGGGAGGAGGGGTGGGTGTGCGGGGCGGGGCTAGTGATGCGGTCGGGTTAGGCCACGCCCATATCCCAGCCCAAAGCCCCGCCCCTCGTGGATAGGGGAGGGGGGGAGGCATCGAGCGTGTTCCTGAGCCCGGCGGCAGCCTGCGACCGGGACCGGTTGCACCCGCGGGGCTCGGGGACCCCCCGCGGCCGGTTGCACCCCACGGGGCTCAGGGAGCCCCCGGAGCCGGCTGCATCCCGCGGGGCTCGGGGATGCCCCGAAGCCGGTTGCACCCCACAGTCCTCGGGGACCCCCCGGAGCCGGTTGCACCCCCGGGGCTCGGGGATCCCCCCTGGAGCCGGTTGCACCCACGGGGCTCGGGGACCCCCGGGAGCCAGCAGCACCCCACGGGGCTCGGGGCTACCGGAGCCGGTTGCACCCGCAGGGCTCGGGGACCCCCCCCCGGATCCAGCAGCATCCGCGGGGCTCGGGGACCCCCCCGGAGCCAGCTGCACCCCACGGTCCTCGGGGACCCCCCGGGAGCCGCTTGCACCCGTGGGGCTCGGGAGCCGGTTGCACCCACGGAGCTCGGGGACCCCCCCGGAGCCGGTTGCACGCCGCAGGGCTCGGGGACCCCCCCGGAGCCAGCAGCACCCCGCGGGGGTCCCCGAGCGCCTTCCCGAGCCTGCCGGCAGCCTGCGCCCGCGGCCGGGACTCAGGGCGGGCGGTGACACCGGACCCCGGTGCCGGTGCCGGTGCCGGGTCCGCCCCGCCCCGGCCCCGCCCCGCCGCCGCCGCCGCCGCCGCCGCCCTTTGTCCGCCGCCGCCGCCGCCGCCGGGCCCCGCCATGGCGCCGCGGTGATGCGCGGCGGCGCCGGCCCGGGGGCAGCGGGGGCCGAGGGCGACCGGGAGCCCCATGCGGGGGCCGCCGCCATGGGGCAGGTCCTGGGCTTCGCCCACTGCAGTACGGAGCGGCGCCGCGCACCGGGCACCGGGCGGCGAGGCGGGGCCGGGCGCGGGGGGAACCGGGATGGAGGGGGCACCGGGAGGGGGGTACCGGGATGGAGGCGTCTGGGATGGAGGAGGCACCGGGAGGGGGGTACCGGGGCCGGGAATGGGTAGCGGGAGGGGCCGCGCATGGAGGCACCGGGATGGGAGCTCCGGGGATGAGGATACCGGGAGGGGCCGGGGATGGAGGAACCCGGGATGGGGGCACCAGGGAGGGAGGGGTCCGGGATGGAGATACCGGGAGGGGCCAGGCATGGATGCTCCGGGATGGGGGCACTGGGGATGGAGGGATCCGGGCTGGGGGTACCAGGAATGAGACACTGGGATTTGGTTCCCGGAAGGGCCAGGCATGGATGCACCAGGATGGGGGCTTCAGGGATGGAGGGGTCCGGGATAGGGGTACCGGGATGAAGGGCCCCAGAATGTGGGTACCAGGAGGGGGCAGGAATGGATGCACCGGGATGGGGGCACCGGGATGGAGATGCCAGGTGGAGCCGGGGATGGAGGGATCCAGCATGGGGACACCAAGGAGGGGGGGCACCAGGGATGGTGACACTGGGGCTGGGGGTATCTGGGATGGGGGTATCCGGGATGGGGATACCAGGGATGGGGGTACTGGGGATGGGGGCACCGGGAAGGGCTGGGGGTTCCTGGGATGGAGGCACCCGGAGGAACTGAGGATGGGGGGTATCTGGGATGGAGGCATCAGGGATGGTGGCACCAGGGGTGGTGGCGCCCAGTGGAGCATAGCATGGAGCTACCAGGGATGAGGGTGCAAGGGCTGGGTGCACCGGGAGGAGCTGGGCATTCCCAGGATGGAGGTATCGGGAATGGGGACACCAGGAATGGGGGTTCCTGGGATGGAGGTACCCGGGGGGCTGGGGATGGGGGCACCGGGGATGGGGGCACCAGGGATGGGGGTACCCAGCCTGGAGGTACCAGGGCTGGAGGCACTGGAGTCAGGGACACTGGGAGTACTGGTAATGGGGACATTGGGGTTGGGGACACCAGGGCTGGTGGCACCAGGGATGGGGACACTGGGAGTACTGGGACCGGGGACACCAAGGCTGGTGGCACTGGGGCTGGGGACACTGGGAGAACTGGGACTGGGGACACCAGGCTTGGAGATACCAGGATGGGAGCCCCAGGGTTGGGATGGGACACTGGGGGGGGGGCACCCCAGCAGGACACTGGTGATGGGGGGGGGCAGGTTTTGGGTGTCCCCAGCAATCGGGGGCACCCCAGGGACAGAGGGAGCCGGGGGGGGGGGGTCCCAGCAGCAGGGGACAGAGCGGGTGGCACATGGGGGAGGGGGACAGGACCCCGCTGACCCCCCCCGACCCCCCCAGAAGAGTCTCCATCCACGGCCTCCACCACGCCAGACTCCACGGAGGGTGAGTGGGGCCGAGCCCCGCATTTTGGGGGGCAGGAGGGGGGGGGAAATGGGGCACCCCAGCCCCCCTCAACCCCCCCCCGCTTGGTGCCCCCCCCGGCAGGCGGCAACGAGGAGTCGGACTTCCCCGAGCTGCCACCGACGCCGGAGCCCCCCGAGGAGGAGGAGGAGGAGGCGGATGAAGACGCGGGGGGCCGGGGGGGCCCGCGGGAGCTCACCTTCTCCTACATCGCCTTCGGCGGGGGGGGCCCCCCCGGCGAGCCGACCGCCCGGGCCCGCCGCGACCCCCGCCGCGGGCGGCCCCCCCGCCTGAGCCCCGGGCCTGGCGGCGGCGGCGAGCGGGGGGTGCCCCCCCGGGGGCCGGACCCCCGTGCCCCCCCCCTGCCCGCGCCCCCTGCCGGCACCCCGGACCCCCCCGAGGGGCCGCTGGGGACAGGGGGGGCCCAGCCAGGACCTGCCACCAGGGAGCAGCCGCCCAGCCCAGGTACGGGGTGGGGGGGCTGGCACCGCTTGGGGGGGGCTTGGGGCAATTGGGGGTCCTGGGATACTGTTTTGGGGGGGGTTGGGGCAATGGGGGGGTCTTGGGGCCCCTTTTGAGGGGAGAGTTGGGGCAATGAGGGGGCTCGGAGCCCCTTTTGGGGGGGGATTTGGGCAATTGGGGGATCCCGGGATATGAATTTAGGGGGTTGGGGGCAATCGGGGGTCCTAGGATGCCGTTTGGGGGGAGCTTGGGGCAAGGGGGGGTCCCAGGGCCCCATTTTGGGGGGGTTTCAGGGCAATAGGGGTCACAGGACACCATTTAGGGGGGATTTGGGGACAATGGGGGATCCTGGGGCCCCATTTGGGGAAATTTTGGGGCCAGGAGGGGTCCCAGGGCCCCATTTGGGGGGATTTGGGGGCTGGGGGGGATCCCGGGACACAGGTTTGGGGGAGATTTCGGGGCAATGGGAGTGTTCTGGGATAACTTTGGGGGGGATTTGGAGGCAATGGGGGGCCCCGGAACCCCGTTTTGGGGTGCTTGAGGCAATGGGGATGTCCTGGGGCCCCATTTTGGGGGATTTCGGGGCAATAGGGGGCTCTCAGGGCACCATTTGAGGGGATTTCAGGGAGTCGGGGGGGTTGGGGGCCCCATTTGGGGGGATTTGGGGCAATGGGGGGATCCCAGGACCCTGTTTGGGGGGTTTCGGGGCAATGGGGGGCTCTCAGGGCCCCATTTGGGGGGATTTCAGGGTGTTGGGGGGAGTTGGGGGCCCCATTTGGGGGGATTTCGGGGCTGGGGGGATCCCGGGCCCCATTCTGGGGGATTTTGCGGGAAAGCGGGGGTTCAGGGTCACGTTTCGGGGGGGTTCGGGGCAACGGGGGGCTCTCAGGGCCCCATTTGGGGGGATGTGGGGGCTTTGGGGGGGTCCCGGCACCTCATTCTGGGGGATTTGGCGGCAAACTGGAGGTCTAGGGCCGCGTTTTGGGGGCGTCTCGGGGCTTTGCGGGTCTCCCGGGCTCCGTTTGGGGGCGCCCTCACCGCCGCCCCCCCCACCCCCCCCAGCCGCCGCCGCCGCCGCCGCCGCAGCCCCCCCACAACCGCCGCCGCCGCCGCCGCCGCCGCTCCCCGCCCGGCCCGCAGGGGGCGCCGCGCACCCGCCTCCCCCGGCGCCTCCCGCCTCCCCCAGCGCCGCCGCGGGCCCGCAGCCAATCGCCGAGCGGCCCCAGGAGGGCGCCGACCAATCCGCGAGCCCGCTGCGAGCCGAGGTCATAGGTGAGCGGCCAATCGGGGGCCGGCGGCGCCGGCGGGGGCCGCTCCCCGCGGCGGGGGAAGGGAGGGGAGGGGAGGGGGGGGGGACTCCCGGGGGGGGGGGGGGAGGGGAGGGGGGGGGGCCCAGGCGTCCGGCCGGCGGGGTGGGCCCAGGCGTCCGGCCGGCATTGGCGGCTATAAATAGCCCCCCTCCCCCGGCCCAGCAGCCCCTGCGGCGCCATGGGGAGTCAAGGTGGGTGCGGGGTCCCTCGGAGGGGGGGGGGGGGCAGGGTGCTGCACCCCCCCCTGCCACCGGGGAGCCCCTCCCCCACCCGACCTGGGGGGGGGGACACACTGGGGACAAGGACTGGGGACACTGGGGGGGGGGGCTGGGGTGACACTGGGGGGCGTTAGAGGGGTCATGGGGGCACTGCCCAGAGGGACTGGGGGCACTGGGGGAGGCTGGGGGGGCAGTGAGAGGCACTGGGGGACACTGGGGGGGGACACTGGAGGGGCCTGGGAAGGCTGGGGACACTGGGCAGAGGGACTGGGGGCACTGGGGGGACATTGGAGGGGCCTGGGAGGGCTGGGGACACTGGGGGAGGCAGTGAGAGGCACTGGGGGACACTGGGGGGGACATGGTGGCACGGGGGACACTGGGCAGAGGGGCAGGGACACTGGGTGGGACACGGGGACATGGGGCAGAGGGACTGGGAGGGCTGGGGACACTGTGGGGAGGGACTGGGGGGCACTAGAAGGACTGGGGGGAGACTGGGAATGACTGGGAATACTGGAGGAGGTCGGGGGAGAGACTGAAGGCACTGAGGGGACACTGGGAGATGTGGGGGGCACTGGAGAGACTGGGGGGGGACTGGGAGGCACTGGGAATACTGGGGGGATTGGGGGGGAACTGGTGGCACCAGCAGGGGCACTGGGGGGCATGGGGGGACACTGGGGGGACCAGGAGACACTGGGAATACTGGAGGGAATCGGGGGGGAACTGGAGACACTGAGGGGACATGGAGGAACTGTGGGGGGACTGGAAGTGACTGGGAATACTGGGAGAGGTGGGGGGAGACTGGAGGCACTGGGGGGGTCAGGGGAGGACATGGAGGAACCATGGGGGGACTGGGAGGCACTGGGAATACTGGGAGAGATCAGGGGAGAGACGGGGGGACACGGGGGGGACTGGGAGTGACTGGGAATACTGGGAGAGGTTGGAGGAGAGACTGGAGGCACCAGGGAGCAGGGGGGGACATGGAGGCACCGGGGGGGGGACTGGGAGGCACTGGGAATACTGGGAGAGATCAGGGGAGAGACTGGAGGACTGGGAGTGACTGGGAGCACTGGGAGAAGTGAGGGGAGAGATTGGAAGCACCGGGGAGCAGTGAGGGACATGGAGGGACTGTGGGGGCACTGGGAAGCACTGGGAATACTGAGAGAGATCAGAGGAGAGACTGGGGGACTGGGAGTGCCTGGGAATACTGGGAGAGGTTGGAGGAGAGACTGGAGGCACCAGGGGGCAGGGGGGGACGTGGAGGAACCATGGGGGGGACTGGGAGGCACTGGGAATACTGGGAGAGATCAGGGGAGAGACTGGGGGACTGGGAGTGACTGGGAATACTGGGAGAGGTCAAGGGAAAGATCGGAGGCACCGGGAGAGCAGTGGGGGACATGGAGGGACATGGGGGCACTGGGAGGCACTGGGAATACTGGATGGGGGCGGGTTGGGGCAGCACTGGGGGGCACTGGGAGGGCACTGGGAGGGCACTGGGCGGCACTGGGCGGCACTGGGCGCGCTGGGGCCGCGGTGCCAGCCTGCGGGGCGCCCCGCAGTGTGGGAGCTGCTGTACTGGCGGGCGCCGGGGCGGTCGGCGCTGGCGCTGGCGGCTGCCCTGGGCGCCCTGCTGTGCCTGGCCCGCTTCAGCGCCGTCACCGTGGGCGCCTACGGGGCGCTGGCCGTGCTGGCCGTCACCCTGCCGCTGCGGCTGCACCGCGCCGCCCTGCGCGCCCTGCGCCCCGCCGCCACCGCCGCCGAGCACCCCTTCCGGTGAGTGACGGGGACGCGGGGGCGCGCGCCCCTGGGGGGGACCCGGCGCCTCGAGGGCGTCTCGGCGCTGTCACCGTCCCAGAGCCCATCTCGGTGCCGTCCCCGTGCCTGTCCCAGCGCCGTCCGGGTGCTCGTCTTGGTGCCATCCCCATGCCTGTCCCTGTCCCCATCTTGGTGCCATCTCTGTGCCCATCCCTGTCCCGGCACCATCCCCATGCCCGTCCCCATCTCGGTGCCATCCCCATGCCTGTCCCAGTGCTGTCCAGGTGCTTGTCCTGGTGCCATCCCCGTGCCTGTCCCTGTCCCCATCTCGGTGCCATCTCCGTGCCCATCCCCATCCCAACACCATCCCCATGCCAGTCCCCATCTCAGTGCTGTCCCCATGCCTGTCCCAGCACTGTCCGGGTGCTCATCCTGGTGCCATCCCCATGCCTGTCCCTGTCCCCATCTCAGTGCCATCTCCGTGCCGGTGCACATCTGAGTGCCATCCCTGGGCTCGTCCTGGTGTCATCCCTGTGCCCGTCCCTGTCCCCATCTCAGTGCTATCCCTATGCCTGTCTTAGTGCCATCCTTGTCCCCATCTCAGTGCCATTCCCGTGCCTGTCCCCATGCCAGTCCCGGTGGCATCTCTGTGCTTGTCTCAGTGCCATCCCCATGTCCGTGTCATCCCCATCTTTGTGCTGTTCCTGTGCACGCGCTGGTGCCGTCCCTGTGCTGTCACCGTGCCCATCTCAGTGCTGTCCCCATCTCAGCGCCATCCCTGTGCCTGTCCTGGTGTCCATCTCGGTCCCCGTCCCAGTGCCATCCCTATGCCCATCCCGGCGCTGTCCCCATTCCTGTTCCAGTGCCGTTCCCGTGCCCCGGGTCCCCGTGCCGTCCCTGTCCCCATGCCCTGGGGTTTCCATCTGTCGCGGTCCCCGTGCCATCCCTGTCCCCATGCCCTGGGGTTTCCATCCATCGCGGTGCCCCTGGTCCCTGTCCCCATGCTCCGGGTGTCCGTGCTGTTCCCATCCCCATGCCCTGGGTGCCCATGCCGTCCCCGTGCTTTGGGTCCCTGTCCCCATGCCGTCCCCGTGCCCTTGGGCCCCGTCCCTGCGCCACGGGTGCCCATGCCGTCCCCGCCCCCATGTCCCGGGTGCCCCTGCCCGTCCCTGCGCCATGGGTGCCCGTCCCCGCGCCGTGGGTCCCCGTGCCGCTGCCGTGGCGGTGGCGGTGGCGGCGGTGCGAGCGGCGGTGCCGGTGGGCGCAGGGCGCAGCTGGATGCGGCCGTGGGGCTGAGCCCCGAGCAGCAGCAGCGCTGCGCCCAGCTCCTGGGCCGCCACCTCGCCGCCGCCGCCCGCACCCTCGCCCACCTCTTCCTCGTCCGCAGCCTCCCCGAGTCCCTCAAGGTGGGAGCCGCCGGCCCGGGGGGCGTTGGGGGGCACCAGGGGCTGTGGGGACACCGGGGCCGTGGGGGGCAGCGGGGGACACCGGGGCTTTGGGGGACACTGGGGCTATTGGGGGCAGCAGGGGCATTGGGGGCACCAGGGACTTGGGCGGTGGGTGCCGTGGGGCAGTGGGTGCCGTGGGGCAGTGGGTGCCATCGGGTGGTGGGTGCTGTGGGTGCTGTAGGGCCGTGGGGCAGCAGGCTTGTGGGTGCCGCAGAGCAGGTGTGCTGTGGGTGCCGTGGGGTGGCGGGTGCCGTGGGGCAGGGGGTGCCATGGAGTGGTGTGCAGGGGGGGTGCTGTGGGGCAGGGGGTGCTGTGGGCGCCACGGGGTGCTGTGGGGCAGGGGGCACCATGGGGCTGGGGGGCACCATTGGGTGGTGTGTGGGTGGGTGCTGTGGGGCAGGGGGTGCCGTGGGGCGGTGGGTGGATGGGCGCCATGGGGCAGGGGGGCACCATGGGGTGGCGTGTGGGTGGTCGCCGTGGGGCAGCAGGTGGTGTGCAGGTGGGTGCCATGGGGCAGGGGGCACCGTGGGCACCGTGGGGCGGTGTGTGGGTGGGTGCCGTGGGTCAGGGGGCACCGTGGGGCAGGAGGTGCCATGGGGCGGGGGGGCACCATGGGGTGGTGTGTGGGTGGTCGCCGTGGGGCAGCAGGTGGTGTGCAGGTGGGTGCCGTGGGGCAGGGGGCACCGTGGGCGCCGTGGGGCGGTGTGCGGGTGGGCGCCGTGGGGCAGGGGGTGCCGTGGGCGCCGTGGGGCAGTGTGCGGGTGGGCGCCGTGGGGCAGGGGGCACCGTGGGCGCCGTGGGGCGGTGGGCGCCGTGGGGCAGTGACGGGCTCTGGCCGCAGTTCGCCTTCCTGTTCTACCTGCTCACCTACGTGGGCGCCGTCTTCAACGGGCTGACGCTGCTCGGCATCGGTACGGGGACGTGGGGACACGGGGACGTGGGGACAGGGCACGGGGATGGGAACATGGGGACGTGGGGACACGGGCGCCTGGGGATGGATACGGGATGTGGGGACACGGGGACAGGATGTGGGGACACGGGGATGGGTACAGGGATGGGGGCACGGGGACGTGGGGACACGGGGATGGGGACGGGGGTGCAGGGACGTGGGGACATGGGGATGGGTAGGCAGGGGCGTGGGGACATGGGGACACGGGCGCCTGGGGATGGATACGGGATGTGGGGATGTGGGGATGGGTACAGGGATGGGGATACAGGGACATGGGGACATGGGGATGCGGGACATGGAGATGGGACCACAGGAATGGGGCGTGGGAACAGCCCCCATGGGGACGTGGGAATAAGGCCTGGTTGGGACACGGGGACAGGGGACAGGGCACGGGGATGGAGGACAGGACTTGGGGACAGATAGGTAGGGCTTGGGGACAGGGGTACAGGGCACAGGAGGGGGTTTGGGGACAGGGCTTGGGGTTGGGGACAGGGCTCGGGGCTGGGGGCACAGGACCTGGGGACAGGGGTAGGGGGCCAGGGGACGCCATGGGGACATCGCGGGGACAGGGGTGGCCCAGGGACACCAGCCTGACCCCTGCTCTCTGCCCAGGCGTCATCTGTGCGTTCACCTTCCCCGTGCTCTACCGGCACCACCAGGTACGGGGGGACACGGGGGGACGTGGGGGGACGCAGGGGGACACGGGGGACGTGCCCGCCTCCCCCAATTGTCCCCCCGTGTCCCCCCATTGCCCCCCAGGCACAGATCGACCAGTATGTGGGGCTGGTGAGGAACCACCTAAGTCACCTCCGAGCCAGGTGAGAGCTGCCCCCGGCGCCCCAAAACTGCCCCTTCTGTCCCCAAAACTGTCCCCAGCACCCAAAACTTGCCACTCAGTACCCCAAAACCACCCCCGCCATCACCAAAGCTGCCCCCAGATGCCCCAAAACTGCCCCCAGATGCCCTCAAACTGTCCCCAGGCGCCCCAGACCTGCCCCCATCCATGAGACGCCCTGTACCCCTGATCCAGGGCACCTTGGGGCACCCCAAAACCTGCCCAGAGCACCCCAAACCTGCCCTGGGGCACCCCAACCCCTAGGGCACCCTGATCTCTCCTATAGGGCACCCTGACCCCAAACCGGGGCACCCCAAAACTTGGGGCACCCCTAGGCAGCCCCAGGGCACCCCGAAACTGGTCCTGGGGCACCCTGACCCTTCCTGGGGCACCCTGACCTCCCCTGGGGCACCCCCAAACCCTGGGGCACCCCTAGGCAGCCCCAGGGCACCCCGAAACTGGTCCCGGGGCACCCTGACCCTTCCTGGGGCACCCTGACCTCCCCTATGGGGCACCCCAAACCCTGGGGCACCCCTAGGCAGCCCCAGGGCACCCCGAAACTGGTCCCGGGGCACCCTGACCCTTCCTGGGGCACCCCCAAACCCTGGGGCACCCCTCACCCTGCCTGCAGGCCCCCAGGGGCCATAGGGGCATGGGGGGGGGCACCGAGACTCCCCCCCCTGCACCCCGGTGTGGGGGGAGGCCTTGGGGGTGCCCACCCCCCCCACATCTCCCCTCTTCTCCCCCCCCCCCAGGATTCAAGCCAAGCTCCCAAGTGCCAAAGCGAAGCCGCAGTGACCCCCCCCTGCACCCCGGGGTGCCCCTGCCGGGGCGGGGGGCCGGCGGGTGCCCCCCACCCTCACCCCGGGGGCCCCCCCCACCCCGCGCGGGGGATTTACACTTTAATAAAAACTCTTGTGACAGCCGGGACTCGCGTGCTGGGGGGACACGGAGGGGGGGGGACAAGGGGGGGGACATGGGGACACAAGGGGACATGATGGGACACGGGGGGGGACATGGGACAGGAGGGGACAAGGGGGACACGAAGGGATGTGGGAACTCAAGGATCATGGGGACGTGGGGGGGGGGACGCACACGCTGGCCCTGCCCCCCCCATACCCCCCCCCCGGGCCCCCATTTGCCCCCTGGGTCCCCCTATTTGCCCCCCGGCCCGGCTGAGCCGGGTGAACGCTGCTGCCGCTGCTGCCGCTCTGGCCCCGCCCCCGAGGCCCCAGGCCCCGCCCCCGAGGCTCCGCCCCCCTCCCGTTGCCCTGGCCACGGCGGTTGCCGCGCGACGTAAACACAGGGACGCCGGACGTGGTGACGTCAGGGGCATGGAACGCCGTCGCCACGGCGACACGCGCCGTGTTTACTCCGGGCGGGGGGGGGGGGAAGGGGGAAGCACGTGGGGCCCGAGCGGCGGCGGCGGCGGCGGCACCGGGAGCGCCGGGCCTGGGAAAGCTGGGAACGGGGGGGGGGCCACCGGGCCCGGGAACACCGGGAATGGGGGGGGGGACACCGGGCCTGGGAGAGCTGGGAACGGGGGGGGCACCGGGCCCGGGAACACCGGGAATGGGGGGGGGGCACTGGGAATGGGGTACTGGGCCCGAGAACACCAGGAATGAGGCACCGGACTCGGGAGAGCTGGGAATGGAGGGGGGGCACCGGGCCGGGAACACCGGGAATGGGGGGGACACTGGGCCTGGAAGAGCTGGGAACTGGGGGGGGGGGGCACCGGGCCTGCAAGAGCTGGGAATGGGACACCGGACCCGGGAGAGCTGGGAATGGGGGGGGGGCACCAGGAATGGGGCACCGGGCCTGGGAACACTGGGGCGGCTGGTGGGCAATGGACCCAGGAGAGCTGGGAATGAAGAAGTCGGCCTGAGGCCATGGTGATGGGCACGGCACGGCCGGTGACGCGGGCATCCCCCAAACGGAGCTGGCTGGAGGCCATGGTGACGGGCACAGCATAGCCGGCAGCCTGGGAATCCTCCCGAAACAGAGTTGGCCCCGTGCCGCGGTGACGGGCACAGCGTAGCCAGGAGCCTGGGAATCCTCCCGAAACGGAGTTGGTCCCGTGCCACGGTGACGGGCACGGCACAGCTGGCAATGCTGGGTGTGTCTGCCCTGTGCCACGGTGATGGGCACGGCACAGCTGGCAATGCTGGGTGTGTCTGCCCTGTGCCACGGTGATGGGCAACGGCACAGCCAGCAACCTGGGAATCCCCCAAAATAGAGCCAGCCCCGTGCCATGGTGATGGGCACAGTGTGACTGGCAACCCTGGACGTCTGCCCTGTGCCATGGTGATGGGCACGGTGCAGCCGGCAGCCTGGGAATCCCCCAAAATAGAGCCAGCCCCGTGCCATGGTGATGGGCACAATGTGGCTGGCGATGCCGGGCATCTGCCCTGTGCCACGGTGATGGGCACAGCATGGCCACTAACCCTGAAATGTAGCCGGGCTCGTGCCATGGAGCTGGGCACGGTGCTTTTGGCAACATGGGCATCCGCCCTGTGCCACGGTGATGGGCATGGTGCAGCCAGCAGCCTGGGTATACCCGAAACAGAGCCAGACCTGTGCCATGGTGATGGGCACAGCAAGGCTGGCAACACCAGGTGTCTGCCCTGTGCCACGGTGATGGGCACGGTACAGCTGGCAGCCTGGGAATTCCCCAAAATGGAGCTGGCTCTGTGCCACGGTGATGGGCACGGCATGGCTGGCAATGCTGGGTGTCTGCCCTGTGCCACGGTGATGGGCACGGTGCAGCGGTGCCAGGGCCGAGAGCGGTGGCATGGGGTGCCTGGAATAACCCTGGTGGGTGGCCCCAGCCCGGCCCGGTCCGGTGGCACCCACGGGACCGCAGCTGCTCCTGGCGGTGTCTCAACCCAGCCCTGGCACCACCGCAACCTGGCCAGCCCGTGGCAGCATTGCCAGGGCAGTGCGGTGGGACGGGTGCTGGGTGCACCCCACGGCCCCATGCCACGTCCTGCACCCCCCACGTGTCCCCATGCAAGGTCCTGCACCCCCGGGTGTCCCCGTGCCAGCCCTGCACCCCCACGTGTCCCTGTGCAAGGGCCTGTACCCCCATGTGTTCCCATGCAAGGTCCTGCACCCCCGGGTGACCCCGTGCAAGGTCCTGCACCCCTAGGTGTCCCCGTGCTGGCCCCACATCCCCCCATCTCCCCACGCTGGGCCTGCACCCCAATGTGCCCCCATGCAAGGTCCTGCACCCCCAGGTGTCCCCGTGCAAGGTCCTGCACCCCAACGTGTCCCTGTGCAAGGTCCTGCACCCCTGGGTGTCCCCATGCTGGCCCCACACACCCCCATCTCCCCATGCTGGTCCTGCACCCCCAGGTGACCCCATGCAAGGTCCTGCACCCCCAGGTGCCCCCGTGCAAGGTCCTGCACCTTTACATGTCCCCGTGCAAGGTCCTGCACCCCCAGGTGCCCCCGTGCAAGGTCCTGCACCCCAATGTGCTGCTGTGCAAGGTCCTGCACCTCCATGTGTTCCCATGCAAGGTCCTGCACCCCCGGGTGACCCCGTGCAAGGTCCTGCACCCCTAGGTGTCCCCATGCTGGCCCCACATCCCCCCACGCTGGGCCTGCACCCCAATGTGCCCCCATGCAAAGTCCTGCACCCCAGCGTGTCCCCATGCAAGGTCCTGCACCCCAACGTGTCCCCGTGCAAGGTCCTGCACCCCCAGGTGTCCCTGTGCAAGGTCCTGCTCCCCCAGGTGTCCCCGTGCTGGCCCCCCCCCCAATCTCCCCATGCTGGGCCTGCACCCCAACGTGTCCCCGTACAAGGTCCTGCACCTCTACGTGTCCCCGTGCTGGTCCTGCACCCCCGGTGCCAGCAGGGTCCCGGCATCCCCCGGCACCGGCACTCGGGACCCCCCGCGGGACTCCTGGGGGTCCCGGAGGGGCTCGGTCTCCCCCCCCCCGGTGCCGGCCCCCGGCGGGACCCCGGTCCTCTGCCCCGCTCCCGGTCCCGGGACCCCTCCCGGTGCTGCACCCGCCTGCAAAGGGTCCAGCGAGGGGGACCGGGACCCGCCGGGGCTCTGGATCCCGCCGCTCCCGCTCCGGGACCCCCCGCGGGATCCCACTGCCTCGTCCTTGTAGCACCCGGAGGGGGATTCCCCGGATCCCGGGACTTTCCCAGTGCCCGGTCCCGCACCCCGCTGGGGGTCCCCGGTGCCCCCTACCCCGGTCCCGGGATCCTCCCGGTGCGCTGCTGCCCGGTCCCGGTAACATCCCGCTGGGAGTCCCCGGTTCCCCCTGTCCCGGGATCCCCCAGGTGCGCTGCTGCCTGGTCCCGGTAACACCTCGCTGGGGGGGTCCCCGGTGTCCCCCGCCCCGGTCCCGGGATCCTCCCGGTGCGCTGCTGCCCGGTCCCGGTAACACCCCGCTGCGGGGAGCCCGGCCGCGGCGCCACGTGCGCGGGGGCACCGAGGGGATCCCGGGCCGGTGGGGGGGGAGGGGGCGCTACCGGGAGGGGGATTCCCGATGGGGGGGGAACTACGGGTGGGGGGGGTCCCGGTGGGGAGGGGGCAGGTTACCGGGGGGGGGTCCCGGTGCCGAGGGGGGATTACCGAGGGGGTGCCGATGTGGGGAGGGGCGTTACCGGGGGGGGGTCCCCGGCGCCGGGGGGGCTCCCCCCGCGGCCGCCGTCCCGGATGGCTCGGGCCGTTTCTAGAACCGTTGTGCCCGTTTCTATTAATACGCGCTGCTCCGGCGGCGGCAGCGGCGGCGGCGGCGGCGCTGCGAGGAAGGGATTCCCTCTGACGTCATTGCTAGGATACCAAACAAACACAGCCGAGACAAGCCCATATATGGCTAATTGCGTCACAGGAACTCCGGCGGGGAGGGACGAGGGATCCCCTCCTCTCCCGCCGCCGCCGCGGCGCCTTTTAACGGCGACGGCGGGCGAAGGGGCCGCAGAGAGCGGCGGGCAGCGGGCGGCGGCGGCGGCGGGTCCCGGGGCGGCTCGGGGGCCCGGGGCGGCGGGGCCGCGCCGCCGCGTGACGTCAGCGGGGCGGGGCGCCGCCGTATAAATCGGGCGCGCGGTGGAGAAGCGGTTCATTCATAAAAGCTCGTGCGGAGGCGCTTCGGCGGCGGCGGATACCGGACACCGGAGCTCCAGCGCGGCCTGCGAGCGGTGCGCCGGGACTTTGCAACCGGAACCTTGGGGCGGGGGCACCGGAGCCCGGCACCGGCCGACGCGGGACTTTGCAACCGGAGCCGCGAGGAGGAGGAGAGGGGGGGTGCACCGGGGACTTGCACCGGCGGACCGGCACTTTCCAACCGGAGCTTTGCACCGGCGGACGCGGAGCTGTGAACCGGGGACTTGCACCGGCGGACCGGGACTTTCCACCGGAGCTTTGCATCGGCGGACGCGGAGCTTTAAACGGGAGCTTTGCACCGGCGGACCCAGGACTTTGTACCGGAGCCTGGGACGAGTGCACCGGAGCTTTGTACCGGCAGAGCCGGGACTTTCCAACCGGGGCTTTGTACCGGCGGAACCGGGAGTTTGAACCGGAGCCTGCGGCGGGTGCACCGGAGTCTCGTACCGGCGGAGCGGGACTTCCACATACCGGCTCGCCGGGAGTTTGAACGGGGGAACGCGGCGGCGCCGGGTGTCCGCCAAGCGCAGCGGCACCTCGTAGCAGCGAACCGGGAGCTTGAAACGGGCGAAACCCGGGACCTTAAACCAGCGGAGCGGAGCTTCTCCCACCGGATCACCGGCCGCGGCGGGGCACCACCGGGGAGCTCGGCAGCGGGGCCGGCCGCAGCGATGCCGCTGGCCTGACAGGCCCGGTGCGCGCGCCGTCCCCCTCCCCCCCCCACCCAAACCCGCTCCCGGTGCAGCCTTGGCGTGGCGCCGCCGCCCCCGGTTCCCCGGGGCCATGTACCAGGGCTTCCCCGGTGACTACGACTCCGCGTCGCGCTGCAGCTCGTCGCCGTCGGCCGAGTCGCAGTACCTGTCCTCGGTGGACTCCTTCGGGAGCCCCACGGCGGCGGCCGCCGCGCAGGTGAGCGCCGGGGCGGCGGGGAGGAGGGGGCGGCGGCGGCGGCGCGCGCGGACGCCGAGGGGGCGGGGTCGTGCGTAAACGCGTGACGCGCTGGAACCCTCCGTGATGACGCGGCGCACGTACGGCGCGCGCGGCTCCTTTCCCGCCCCCCCCCGCGCGGCGCCGCGCGCTATTTTGGAACGCGGCGGCCGCCCCCGTTGCTAAGGGGCGGCGGGATCCCGCGCGCCCATTGGCTCGCCGCGGGGCACGCCCCCGCCGCGCGCTGATTGGGCCCCCGCCGCGGGGGCACGCCCACTTCTCCCCCTCCCCCTCTCCCGCGCGGGGGAGGGGAGTGTGTGTGGGGGGGGAGCCGTGCGCGCTGCCCCGCTGCGCACCGGAGCGGGGGGGGGAACGGGACACCGGGACCCCCCCCCTCAATGTGTGTGTGGGGGGTCCAGCAGGGTGCAGGCCCCGGTGCAACCGCGGGGGACACCCGGTGCGCCCGTTACCGCCGCGGGGGGGGGGGGGAGCAGTGCATTCCCCCCCCCCCAACCGCTTCCCGGTGCAACCGGAGTTGGGGGTCCCGGTGCATGGTCGGTTGTGTTAGTACCGGGGGAGGGGGGGTAATGCACCCCCCCTCCCACACACACACACACATAGCGGTTCCCGGTGCAACCGGAGTTGGGGGGTTCCACCCCGGTGCATCCCTTCGTGGCCCCGGTGCAACCGGGCGGGGGAGCACCCGGTGCGTGGCCGGTTCCGTTAGCACCGGGAGGGGGTGTAATGCACCCCCCCCCCCCTCCCCGGTCGCGGTGCAACTAGGGGATGGGGGACCTGGAGCCCCCAGCTCAGTGCAGCCCCCCAGGGCCCATGTGCAATGAGGGGGGGGACCCTCGGTGCCCCCCCTGATCCTGACCCACCCAGGGTGGGGGGCACCCAGCCCCTCTCCTGATGCAATTTGGGGGTCTCACTGCCCCCCCCCCACCTTTAGGTGCCCCCCAGCCTTGCAGGGTCCTTGGTGCCAAATGGAGGGGTCCAGGTGTCTCTGGGGTGCAACTGCTGTGGGGGGGGGGGTTAGAGCTGAAATCCCCCTGCCCCACCATGGGGGGGGGCACCCCATCACCCAGTGCTGCTCCTGTGCCCCCTTGGGTGCTGGGGGGGGGGTTGCACATAGGTGCAGGTGGGGGAGACCTCATGCTTTCGGGAGGCCTCATGCTTTAGGGTGTCAGGGTGGTCTCGCATGTTGGTCGGGGGGGGGGGGCAGGGGGTGTCCTCGTGCATTGGTGCCCCGGTGCCGGGGGGTCCTCGTGCCCTGGAGGCCTCGCACGTCGGTGCTGGGGGACAGGGACCTCGTGCATGGGTGCGAGCAAGGTTTTGCCCATCAATGCTAGGGTGACAGGGACCTGGTGCACGGGTGACAGGGACCTCATTGCACGGGTGCGAGCAAGGTCTTGCACATGGGTGCCAGGGGACAAGGACCTCGTGATGGTGCTGGGGCACAGGGACCTCATGCACAGGTGCAAGTGAGGTCTTGCATGTTGGTGCCGGAGGACAGGGACCTCGTGCATGGGTGCAGGTGGGGTGTTGCACATTGGCACTGGGGTGTAGGGACCTCGTGCGATGGCACTGGGGCATGGGGACCTTGTGCATGGGTGCAGGTGAGGTCTCGTTATGTCAGTGACGGGGCTCGTGTTGGTGCTGGGGCACAGGGACCTCGTATGCGGGTGCAGGTGAGGTGTTGCTCTTTGGTGCCAGGGTGATGGGGACATCATGCATGGGTGCAAGAAAGGTCTCACGCCTGGGTGACGGGGACCTCATGCATAGGAGCAAGCAAGGTCTCCAGCATGGGTGCTGGGGGACAGGGACCTTGCGCACAAGTGCGGGTGGCATGTTGCCTGTTGGTGGACATTGCGCATGGGTGCAAGCAAGGCCTCCAGTGTTGGTGCTGATGCCAGGGACCTCGTGTGCTGGTGCAAGCACCGTCTTGTGCATGGGTGACAGGGACCTCATCCAGGGGTGCAAGCAAGGTCTTGTGCATGGGTGACAGGGACCTCATCCGGGGTGCAAGCGCTGTCTTGTGCATGGGTGACAGGGACCTCATCCAGGGGTGCAAGCAAGGTCTTGTGCATGGGTGACAGGGACCTCATCCAGGGGTGCAAGCAAGGTCTTGTGCATGGGTGACAGGGACCTCATCCAGGGGTGCAAGCAAGGTCTTGTGCATGGGTGCTGGGGTGACAGGGACCTCGTGAAGGGTTGCAAGTGAGGTCTTGTGCATGGGTGCAAGCGAGGTCTTGTGCATGGGTGACAGGGACCTCATCCGGGGTGCAAGCAAGGTCTTGTGCATCAGTGCTGGGATGACAGGGACCTCATGAAGGGTTGCGAGTTGAGGTCTCATGCATTGGTCCCGGGGTGACAGGGACCTTGTGCATCGGTGGCGGGGTGCAAGCGCTGTCTCGCCCACGGGTGCCCCCGGCCGTGCCCTGACCGTGCCCTGTCTCCGCAGGAGTGCAGCGGCCTGGGGGATATGCCCGGCTCCTTCGTGCCCACGGTGACGGCCATCACCACGAGCCAGGACCTGCAGTGGCTGGTGCAACCCACCCTCATCTCCTCGGTGGCCCAGTCGCAGCCGCCGGGGGGGCCCATGGCCCACCAGCAGCAGCAGCAGCCGCAGCAGCCGCCCCCCTCCGCCGCCCCCGTGGACCCCTACGACCTGCCGGGACCCAGCTACTCGACGCCGGGCATGGGAGCCTTCGGCACGGGACCCTCGCCGGGGGCCGCCCGCCCCGCGCGCGCCCGGCCCCGCCGCAGCCGCGAGGAGACGGTGAGTGGCGTCCCCGTGACGCGGGTTTTGGGGGAGAGCGGTGGGATTTTGGGGGTGGTGGGGTTTTTTTTTCGGGGGAGGGTGTGCCACCCTGGCTGACGGTGCTGTCGCCCTCGCAGCTGACGCCGGAGGAGGAGGAGAAGCGGCGGGTGCGCCGGGAGAGGAACAAGCTGGCCGCCGCCAAGTGCCGCAACCGGCGCCGGGAGCTCACGGACCGGCTGCAAGCGGTGAGTGCCGGGGACGTCGGAGGGGATGGTGGTGACCCTGGGGGGCTTGGAGATGTTGGAGGGGGCGGTGATGTCCCCAGGACTTGGACAGATGGCTCCTATGGGTGCAGGTCTAGGGGATGTTGGAGGGGGCGATGGTGTCCCCAGGTCTAGGGGATGTTGGAGGGGGACAGGTGGCTCCTATAGATGCAGATCCTGGGGAACAGTAGATGGATGTGGACAGGGACATGGGGATGTTGGAGAGGACGGCAATGTCCCTGGGACTTGGATGTTGGAAGGGGACAGATGGCTCCTATGATGCGGCTCTTGGGGACGTTGGAGGGGATGGTGGTGTCCCCAGCTCTTGGGGAATGTTTGCTCCTATGATGCAGCTCTTGGGGATGTTGGAGGGGACGATGGTGTCCCCAGGACTTGGGGAACGATTGCTCCTATGGCTGTAGATCCTGGGGATGATGGTGTCCCCAGGACTTGGATGTTGGAGGTGTACAGATTGCTCCCTATGGCTGCAGATCTTGGGGGACATTGGAGGGGAATATGGTGTCCCCAGGGCCTAGGGATGCTGGAGGGGGACAGGTTGCTCCTATGGCTCAGATTCTGGCAGCGTTGGAGGGGACAATGGTGTCCCCTGGACTTTGGAGGGGGACAGATGGCTCCTATGGGTGCAGATCCTGGGGGTGCTGGACAGGGACCCCATGGGTGCAGATCCTGGGGACACTGGAGAGGGTGACGGTGTCCCCAGGACTTGTGGATTTTGGAGGTGTAGAGAGAGCTCCTATGGCTGCAGATCCTGGGATGTTGTCCTGAGGACACTATCATCCTGTCCTTGGGGATGTTGGAGGGGGACAGGTAGCTCCCTATGGCTGAAGATCCTGGGGACGTTGGAGGGGATGATGGTGTCTCCAGGGCCTGGGGATGTTGGAGGGGACAGGAGTGTCCCCAGGACTTGGGGGTGTTGGAAGCAGATCGCTCCCATGGGTGCAGATCCTGGGGATGCTGGACAGGGACTGCATGGATGCAGATCCCAGGGAAATGGAGATGTTAGAGAGGATGGCAACGTCCCCAGGACTTGGGGACGTTGGAAGGGGACGGATCGCCCCTATGGGTGCAGATCCTGGGGATGTTGTAGGGGACAGTGGTGTCCCTAGGACTTGGGGGCATTAGAGGGGGAGAGATCAGTCCCTATAAGTGCAGATCCTGGGGACATTAGAGAGGATGACTGTGTCCCCAGGGCTTGGGGATGTTGGAGGGGGACCATGATGTCCTCACATCCTAGGGACATCAGAGGGGGATGATGGGCCCCCAGGAGCCAGGGCCACTGGAAGGCCCAGGGACATCAGAGGGGGCTGATGTCCCCAGGAGCTGGGATGGCAGAGGGGGACAGACCCCACCCTAAGGGTGTCAGATACTGATGTCCCTGTGATCTGGGGACACCGGAGGGGGACAGACTGATCCCTGCAGGTGCAGATCCTAGGCAGTTGGGGATGTTGGAGGGGGATGATGTCCCCTGGAGCTGGAGATGTCATGGGGGGGGGGCAGATTGATGCCCAGGGACATCAGAGGGGGACACTAATGTCCCTGCGATCTGGTGACATTGGAGGAGACCAGCGATGCCCAGGGCCATTGCAGGAGGATGAGCTTGTCCCCATGATGTGGGGACACTGGAGGGGTACAGATATCCAGGGACATTGCAGGGTGACAGGGATGTCCCCATGATCTGGGGACATCAGAGGGGACAGATTTGTGCCCAGGGATGTTGGAGGGAGAAGATGCCCCTCACCATGATTGGGGCAACGTTGGAGGGGGACAGAGTGATGCCACTGGGTGCAGATCACAAGGAGCTGGGGACATTGGAGGGGGATGATGTCCCCAGGAGCTGGGGACATCAGAGGGGGACAGATCCATGCCTAGGGACTCTGGAGAGGAGTGATGATGTCCGCAGGAGCTGGTGATGTCAGAGGGCAGCAGATCTATGCCTAGGGACATTGGAGGGGGATGATGTCCCCAGGAGCCAGGGACATTGCAGGGGGATAGGCCCATACCTAGGGACATCAGAGGGGGGGGTGATGCTGTCCTTGGGAGCTGGGGACATCAGAGGGGGACAGATCCATGCCTGGGGATGTTGGATGGAGATGATGCCAACCCCAGGAGCCAGGGGACATTGAAGGGGACAGATCCATGCCTAGGGACACTGGAGGGAGATGCTGACATCCCCAGGAGCTGGGGGACATTGGGGAGGACAGATCCATGCCTGAGGATATTGGATGGGGACAATGGTGTTCCTAGGGGACATTGGAGGGGGATGCTGATGTCCCCAGGAGCTGATGCTGTTAGAGGGGGACAGATCCATGCCTGAGGATGTTGGATGGGGATGACACAATCCCCAGGAGCTGATGCCATCAGAGGAGAACAGATCCATGCCTAGGGACACTGTAGGGGGATGGTGATGTCCCCAGGAGCTGGGGAATATCAGAGAGGGACAGATCCATGCCTGGGGATGTTGGATGGGGACAATGATGTCCCCAGGGAGCATTGGAGGAGGATGCTGACCTCCCCAGGAGCTGGTGCCATCAGAGTGGGACAGATCCATGCCTGGGGATGCTGGATGGGGATGACTCAATGCCCAGGAGCCAGGGGATGTCAGAAGGGGATGCCAATGTCCCCAGGAGCTGGTGCCATCAGAGAGGGACAGATCAATGCTTGGGGATGTTGGATGGGGACAACGATGTCCCCAGGAGCTAGGGGATGTCGGAGGGGAATGCAAATGTCCCCAGGAGCTGGTGCCATCAGAGAGGGATGGATCCATGCCTAGGGACGGATCCATGCCTAGGGACATCAGAGGAGGATGCTGACATCCCAGGGAGCTGATGCCCTCAGAGGGGGACAGATCCATGCCTGGAGACATCAGAGGGGGCTTCCACTGCTGTCAGAGGGGGGCTGCTCTGATTTTTTTCCCCCCTCAATCCTCACCTTCCTCTTCCTCCCTCCGCCAGGAGACAGACCAGCTGGAGGAGGAGAAAGCGGAGCTGGAGTCGGAGATCGCCGAGCTGCAGAAGGAGAAGGAGCGCCTGGAGTTCGTGCTGGTGGCCCACGCGCCCGGCTGCAAGCTCCCCTTCGAGGACGTCGGCGAGCTGAGCGCCGCCGCCGCCGAGGTGAGCTCTTTGGGGATGCCGGGCAAAGAGGAGCCGTTTGGGCCCGCCGCCTTCCTGCCCGTGCCCGTGCCCGCGCCGGCGGTGCCCTTCCAGCAGAGCCAGGCCCCCGGCGCCGAGGGCCCCTTCCCCAGCTGCTGCTTCGCGCCCGGCGCCCCGCCGGCGCCGGCACCGCCTAACCCCTCCTATACGTCTTCGTTTGTGTTCACCTACCCAGAGGGAGCGACCTGCGGAGCCTCGCATCAGCGGAGCAGCAGCAGCGACCAGTCCTCGGACTCCTTGAATTCTCCCTCGCTACTCGCGTTGTGAACGCCCCCCCCCACCTCAAAACTACCCCCCCCCCCGTGCCCTCCCCACCAAAAAAAAAACCGGGGTGCTCCAGCCCTTGGCGCCTTCCTGGGGAGGGGGATTTCTTTTTTTTTTTTCCCTTCTTCTGGCTCTCGTGACCCCGGCTGGGGTGTGTTTTGGAGCAATGGGAAGGGAAGGGGGGGTTTGGGGGGGGTATCTGGCGCCTTGGTGGAGTGTGGGGGATCTGGCACCTCCTGGGGGGAGGGGTCTGTGCGGCGTCTTCATCGTCCCAAGAGGGTCTATGTGGCTTCGCCGTCATCCTAGAGGTGTCCATGCAGCCTCTCCGTCATCCCATGAGGGTCCATGCAGCATCTCCCTTGTCCTAGGGGTGTTTGTGCAGCATCTCCCTTGTCCCAGTGGGTCCATGTGGCCTCTCCATCATCCCAAGAGGGTCTGTGCAGCACCTTCCTTGTCCTGGAGGTGTCTGTGCAACCTCTCCATCATCCCAAGAGGTGTCTGTCCAGCATCTCCCTTGTCCTGGAGGTGTCTGTGCAACCTCTCCATCATCCCAAGAGGTGTCTGTCCAGCATCTCCCTTGTCCTGGAGGTGTCTGTGCAACCTCTCCATCATCCCAAGAGGTGTCCAGCATCTCCCTTGTCCCAGTGGGTCCATGTGGCCTCTCCATCATGCCATGAGGGTCTGTGCAGCCTCTTCCTTGTCCTAGAGGTGTCCATGCAGCCTCTCTGTCATCCCCAGAGGGTCTGTGCAGTATCTCTGTTGCCCTCCTGGTTGGGTCTCAAGCACCTTGGAGGGTCATTCCACCACCCTGGGGGTCCATGCAGCATCTCCAACACCCTAGAGGTGTCTATGCTGCATCTCCATTAACCTAAGAGGGTCCATGAGGCCTCTCTATTAATCCAAGAGGGTCCATGCGGTATCTCCCTGGCCCTCCTCGTGGGGTCTCCAGCGCCTTGCGGGGCCTCTCCATCACTGTGGGGCTCTGTGTGGCCTCTTCATCATCCCAAGAGGGTCCATGCCCTATCTCTGTTGCACCCCTAGTGGGGTCTCTGGCACCTGGGGGGGGTCATCTCCATCACCCTGGGAGTCCATTTGGTGTTCCCATTGGCCAGAGGTGTCCATGTGGCCTCTCCATCATTCCAAGAGGGTCTATGGGGCATCTCCACTGCTCTGGAAGTCCATTTGGCATCTCCGTCACCCAGAGGTGTCCATGCAACTTCATCATCCCAAGAGGGTCCGTGTGGCTTCTCTGTTGCCTGCCCTGGGTGGGGGACATCCCCACCACCCTGGCGGTCCCAGCAGCATCTCCATCACACTGGAGTTGCCTGTACCCAATTGCTGCCCCCCTGGGGAGGGGGAGGGGGGGGCATGTCAACGCTATGTTCCCATCACCCTGGAGGTATCTCCACCTCCTTGCAGGAGGCTGCATGGCATCTCTAGCACCCTGGGGTGTCCCTATCTCCGTCACCCAAGGGGGTCCCTGCCCTGCCCCCAGGGCCCCCCGGTGCTTGTGGCCCCCCCCCGCGCCCTGCGCCGTCCTTCTCGCGTGACCAAGCTTCGCCAGCATTGACTCTGTTCTCTCTCTATATATATTATATATATATTTTTGTTGCGTGCGGCCGGCTCCGCGGGGCCGCCCGCCACCGGGAGATGTTTAATTTTTTATTATTATTATTATTATTATTGCCTGTGCTGTATTTGTGACTCTGTTACGGGGGCCTGGCCCCTCCCCCACCCCCCCCCGCGTCCGCGCTCGCCCCATCCGCACCGTGGCCAATAAAACCCGCTTTGGATCGGCTTCGCGGCTCGTCTTTGTCTCCGGTGCGCCGCATCCCCCTCCGCGAGGGGAAGGTCCAACTTGGCTCTGCGTCACCAAGCTCTGGGTTGGGGACGGTCTCCTGGCTGTGGGGCTCTGTGCCGTGGGGCACTCAGGCCATTGAGCCCTGGGGGACATGGAGCTCCTGGGGACATGGGTTCCCCATGGGAAGATGGAGCTCTTGGGTGCACAGAGCTCTTGGGGACACAGAGCTCATGGGGAAGATGGATCCCCATGGGAATGATGGAGCTCATGGGGAAGATGGAGCCCTATGGGGACACAGAACTTGTGGGGATAGACAGAGCTCTGGGGGATCATGGAACTTAGGGCGACACAGAGCTTGTGTGGCCATGGAGCTCATGGGGATGTGGAGCCCCTGGGGACACCGAGCCCATGGGGACACCGAGCCTGTCCCTTAAGGGAGCCCTTGAGAACACAAGAGTCCAGGGTTTGGAGGTCCCTGGGTACATGGAGCCCCTGGATCTGGGAGCTTCTGGGGACACCAAGTCCTTGGGAGACATGGAGCCATGGGGACATGGAGCCTGGGTACACGGAGCCCATGAGTCACAGCACCCAGGGACATGGCACCTGGGGATGTGGTGCTCCAGGGCCACAATGTCCTGGGGACGCAGAGCCCATGGGTCATGGTACTTGGGGACACGGTGCCTGGGGATGTGACACTCCAGGGCCATGATGTCCTGGGGACATGGAGCCCATGGGTCATGGTACTTGGGGACACGGTGCCTGGGGATGCGACACTCCAGGGCCATGATGTCCTGGGGACACGGAGCCCATGGGTCATGGCACTTGGGGACACGGTGTCTGATGTCACAGCACCAAGGGGCATGGCACTGGGGGTCCTGGCACTGAGTGTCACAACGCCTGGGGACACGGCACCCGGTGTCACAGCACCTAGGGACATGTCACATGGTGTCACAGCTCCCAGGGACATGGCACCTGGGGATGCGACACTCCAGGACCATGATGTCCTGGGGACACAGAGCCCGTGGGTCACGGTATTTGGGGACACGGTGCCTGATGTCATGGCACCGGGGGTCCTGACACCCAGTGTCACAGCACCCGGGGACATGTCACATGGTGTCACGGCTCCCAGGGACAGGACACTGGTGCAGACCTGGCCGTGGCATCACAGGGACCCAGGTGTCCAGGGGAACCAGGTGTCTGGGGACCGGGGCAGGGGACATCACTGCCCTGCTGCGGCCGGGTGTCCCCCAGCTATGGCCCTGCTGGGATGCCCCAGGCCCCGCCCCTTCCCGTGGACCCGCCCCCATTAGCCCCGCCCCCTCCACACCTGCAGCAGGGTGTGTGTGACCTGCACTGCTCTTACCAGCCCTGTGCCTTTCTATTGGTCCGCCTGCCTGCCAATTAGGAAGGGGGGCGGGCCTACCTGGCGGGCCGGGCTCTTAAAAGGGCCACGCCTCCCAAAGGCCACGCCCCCCCGGCCAGGGGGCTGCAGCCCCGCCGGCGGCCGCCAGGGGGCGCCCGTGCCAAGGGGAACCGGGGGGCACCGGGGGGGGGGGGCGTGTTCGGGGGCTCTTTGCCCACTTTGGGGGGGCCCCTGCCCAGTTTATGGGGTCCCTGCCCACTTTTGGGGAGGTTCTTGCCCATTTTGGGGGATCCTTCCTCAGTTTAGGGGGTCCTTGCCAGTTTGGGGGGGTCCTTGCTCAGTTTGGGGCGACCATGCCCACTTTCGGGGGGTTCTTGCCCACTTTGGGGGCTTCTTGTCCATTTTTGGGGAGCCCATCCTCAGTTTAGGGGGCTCTTTGCCCGCTTTGGGGGGGTCTCTGCCCACTTTGGGGGGATTCTTGCCCACTTTGGGGGCTTCTTGTCCATTTTGGGGGCTTCTTGTCCATTTTGGGGGAGTCCATCCTCAGTTTATGGGGCTCTTTGCCCACTTTGGGGGGATCTCTGCCCACTTTGGGGGGATTCTTGCCCACTTATGGGGCTCCTTCCTCAGTTTAGGGGGTCCTTGCCCGGTTTGGGGGGGGGTCCTTGCTCAGTTTGGAGGATCTCTGCTCACTTTTGGAGGGGCTCCTGTCCATTTTGGGGGGTCCTTCCTCACTTTAGGGGGGTCTCTGCCCAGTTTGGGGGAGGTATCGCTCAATTGGGGGGGGGTCCTTGCCCAGTTTGGGGAGTTATTGCTCAGTTTGGGGGGGGTCCTTGCCCAGTTTGGGGGGGACACTGCCCAGTTCGGGGGCCCCGGTCCTTGCCCAGTTCGGGGGGGGACACTGCCCAGTTCGGGGGCCCCAGTGCTCGCCGGGTGACGCCACGCCGGGCGGGTGGGGGGGTCCCTTGCCCCCCCCCCGCAGCCCAGCCGGGCCCCGGTGCCCCCGCGAGGCTCCCGGCGGGCGGGGGGGGGGGGTTTCCTGCCGGCGCCTTCCTCGCGCGCCGGCCGCCTTCCCCTCGCACGAGGCCTTGACGTCAGGGGCGCCGCGGCGGTGATTCACGCCGGGGGCCGCACGCCAGGGCGAGCCGGGATGTGTCCCCCCCCCCCCGGCGCGTCCCCCCCCTCCGGCGCGTCCCCGAGCTCTTCCACCGCGGGTGTCCGGGCGCGGCTTGAGCCGTCCCTGTGTGTCCGTGCAAAACCTGATCTGTCCCGTGTGTTCGTGCAAAGCCCCGTCTGTCCCCGTGTCCGTGTGTCCGTGCATGGCTCGATCCATCTGTGTGTCCGTGCACAGTCCCATCCCCTGTCCCAGTCCCCTGCATGTCTGTGCACGGCTTGATCCATCCCCGTATTCCCATGCATGGCCCCATCCCTGTCCTGCATATCCATGCACGGCACAATCTATCCCCGTATTCCCATGCACGGCCCCATCCCTGTCCTGCATGTCCGTGCATGGCCCGATCCATCCCCGTATTCCCATGCACAGCCCCATCCCTGTCCTGCATGTCCGTGCATGGCCCGATCCATCCCCGTATTCCCATGCACGGCCCCATCCCTGTCCTGCATGTCTGTGCATGGTCTGATCCATCCCCGTATTCCCATGCACGGCCCCATCCCTGTCCTGCATGTCTGTGCATGGTCTGATCCATCCCCGTATTCCCATGCATGGCCCCATCCCTGTCCTGCATGTCCGTGCATGGCCTGATTCCTCCCCATATTCCCATGCATGGCCCCATTCCAGTCCGGTGTGTCCGTGCATGGCCCGATCCATCCCCATATTCCCATGCACAGCCCCATCCCGGTCCAGCATGCCCATGCACAGCCCGATCCATCCCTATATTCCCGTGCCCGGCCCCCCCGGCGAGCCGGGGCGCTGCCGCCGCTGCTGCCGCTTGTTTTGGCGGAAATGCAGCTCCGCTCCGGCTTTTCCTGCCCTTCCCGCAGATAACCATCGCCGCCCCGACCCCCGGCACGGCGCTGGCGTTTCCGCCCGCCGCCGCCGCCACCGGCTCTGCCCGGCCCCTTCCCACGGCACCGGCGAGGGGGGGACGGTGGCCCTGGCCCCGCTGCTGCCGGGGCCGTGCCGGGGCCGCGTATTTTTAGCGCTTGCTCCTTCCTGGCCGGATCCGGCACTCGCCTATTTTTGCCGCGGCGCCCGCGGGCCCAGGGGGGGCCGAGCCGCGAAAGGGGGGGACGCGGAGATGCATCACGTCCTCGTCACCGCGGCTATCCTGTCCCAACCCATCCCCATGGCTATTCCGTCCCCGTGGCTATCCCATCCCTTCCCCATGGCTATCCTGTCCCAACCCATCCCCATGGCTATCCCATCCCCATGGCTATCCCATCCCTTCCCCATGGCTATCCTGTCCCATCCCCATGGCTATCCCATCCCCATGGCTATCCCATCCCATTCCCATGGCTATCCCATCCCCATGGCTATCCTGTCCCATCCCCATGGCTATCCCATCCCCATGGCTATCCCATCCCATTCCCATGGCTATCCCATCCCCATGGCTTTCCCATCCCATCCCCATGGCTATCCTGTCCCAACCCATCCCCATGGCTATCCCATTCCCATGGCTATCCCATCCCATCCCCATTGCTATCCCATCCCCATCCCCACGGCTATCCCATCCCCATGACTCTCCCATCCCCATGGCTTTCCCATCCCATCCCCATGGCTATCCCGTCCCATCCCCATTGCTATCCCATCCCCATCCCCACAGCTATCCCATCCCATTCCCATGACTCTCCCATCCCCATGGCTATCCCATCCTGTCCCCATGGTTATCCCATCCCATCTCCACGGCTTTCCCATCCCATCCCCATGGCTTTCCCATCCCCATCCCCATGGCTATCCCATCCCCATCCCCGTGGCTCCCCCATCCCTGGCACGGCCCCGCTGAGCCCCGACACTCTCGTGGCAGCAGTGGGTGGCCGAAGGGGCGCCGGGGCCACGGGGGCCACCATCCCTCCCCCCCCCCCAAACCGAGCCGCGGGCCCGGACACTGCGTCCCGTGGGGCTCCGGATCCGGCCGACTCAGCCCAGCCGGAGCCCGCGCCAGCTCCGGGTGGGGCGGGATGGAGCCGGGCCAGGGTGTCCCGGAGCCCTGGGCTTCCCATCCCCCCCCCCCTCCGGCCCTGCTCCGGCCACCGGCCCCCATGGAGCCGAGCCGACCCCGACCCACACCGGGGTCCCCCACCGGTGTCCCCCCACGGAGCCGGGCCGGGTGGCCGCTGTGCCCCGCAGTGCACGGCGCTGCACATTCCCGCGGACCCCAGGGATGTCCGTGCGGGAAGCGCCGGCCGCGGCTCCCCCCCCCCCGCGGTGGCTTCCCGGCTTCGGCAGCGAGTGACACGCAGAGATTTCCTTCCTCCCCCCCCCCCCCCCCCACCCCGGAGCGCCCGGCACACGGGTGGCCCAGGCCTCGCACGGCGTCGCACGTGTCCCCAGCCGTGTGCACGGTGTCACACGTATCCCCAGCCGTGTGCATGGGGACGGCTCCATGTCCCCAGCCATGTGCACAGGGACGGTTCTGTGTCCCCATCCCTGTGCACAGGGACGGCCCCGTGTCCCAGTCGTGTGCACGGGGACGGTTCCATGTCCCCAGTCCTGTGCATGGTGTTGCACATGTCCCCATCCCTGTGCACGGGGACGGCTCTGTGTCCCCATCCCTGTGCATGGGAACGGCCCCGTGTCCCCAGCCCCGGTGGGGACCCTCACGCGGACCCCCAGGGACAGCACTGCACCCGGACACGGGCTGGCGTTAAATTACAGCGTTTATTCCACATTATACACAGTTTCGGGGGCTCCACGCGCCCCCCCCCGGCCCCGGGGCAGAGGCGGGCTGGGCTGGGACGGGGCGACGCACCCGGCTCTGGGGTGACGCATGCACCTGGCTCTGGGGTGACACAAGCACCCAGCCTTGGGGTGAGGTGATGCACCCGGCCATGGGGTGACGCATGCACCCAGCCCTCGTGCAAGGCGATGCACCCAGCCGTGGTGCAAGGCGATGCACCCAGCTGTGGTGCAAGGCGATGCACGCAGCCCCGGTGCAATGCATGCACCCAACTGTGCTGCAAGGCGATGCATGCAGCCCAGGTGCAATACATGCACCCAGCTCTCATGCAAGGCAATGCACCCAGCTCTGGTGCAATGCATGCACCCAGCTGTGGTGCAAGGCGATGCACGCAGCCCCGGTGCAATGCATGCACCCAACTGTGGTGCAAGGCGATGCACCCAACTCTGGTGCAATGCATGCACCCAGTTCTCATGCAAGGTGATGCACCCAGCCGTGGTACAATGCATGCACCCAGTTCTCGTGCAAGGCAATGCACCCAGCTCTGGTGCAATGCATGCACCCAGTTCCGGTGCAAGGCGATGCACCCAGCCCCGGTGCAATGCATGCACCCAACTGTGGTGCAAGGCGATGCATGCAGCCCAGGTGCAATGCATGCACCCAGTTCTCATGCAAGGCAATGCACCCAGCTCTGGTGCAATGCATGCACCCAGCTCCGGTGCAAGGCAATGCACCCAGCCGTGGTGCAATGCATGCACCCAGCCCCGGTGCACAGCGCTGCACCCAGCCCCGGCGCACGGCGCTGCACCGCTCCGGCGGCGCTCAGAGACGGGCCTGGGCGCGCCGCTCGGCGAGGTGCGGGCGCCGCAGGCGGAGGCGGGAGAGGCGCGCCAGGCGCTGCAGGTTGAAGGGCAGGCAGCGCACCTCGCGGGTGACGGCGATCTCGGAGAAGAAGGCGCGCTCGCGCGGCGGCGCCGGCTCGCCCTCGCCCTGCTCCAGGTCCTTCACCACGGCCAGGATATCCTGGCGCGCCGCCTGGCTCCGCAGCCCTCGCACGTCCAGCACCGCCGCCACGTGCTTCCTCCTGCCGCCCGCGGGGACGCTCGTGGGGACGGGCCACCGTCCCGGCCACCGGCGCGGCGGTTATTTAAAGCTCCCGCCGCCACGGCGGAAATTGGCCCCGTGCCCGGGAATCGGTGGTGTCCTGCCGGGCCACCGCATGCCACCGGCCGGGATGGGGGGGACACGCGGGACAGCGGCAGTGCGGGTGGCCGCGGGTGACCCCGGCACGGGGACGGGAGTTGGCTCGGGGCGGTGGTGGCCGCCGGCCCAGGCGCTTCCCGGCGGGCGGCCAGGAAGGACCGGGAATGGGGGGTGGTGGCTGCCGGGAAGGTCAGCCACGGGGACGGTCCCTGTGGGACTGCGGCGTCCTGCCTGGCCGTGCCACCGTGCCGCAGGTCCCACTGGGGACACGGGGTCCTGCCCTGGTCCCTATGGGGACTTGGGGTCCCGCCTGACCATGCCACCCTGCTCCAGTCCCCATTGGGGACACAGTGTCCTGCCCCAGTCCCTATGGGGACATGGGGTCCTGCCCGCTCTGGTCCCCACTGGGGTCATGATGTCCTGCCTGGCTGGTCCCCATTAGGGGACATGATGTGCCGCCTGGCCAGGCCACCCCACTGCAGTCCCCATTGGTGACACAATGTCCTCCCTGGCTGTGCCACCCTGATCCGGTCCCCATTGGGGACACAATGTCCTCCCCGGCTGTGCCACCCTCCTCCGGTCCCCACTGGGGTCATGATGTCCTCCCTGGCCATGCCACCCCGCTCCGGTCCCCATTGGGGGTCACCACGTCCTCCTTGGCCGTGCCACCCTGCTGTAGTCCCCAAGCACCTGCCACAGCCCGGGTCCCCCCCCCCGTCCCCACCACCCCTGGGTGCCGTCCCCTGCCATCGCCAGCGCTCACCGCACGTCGGGGAAGTCGCGCACCAGCACGGCCACCTCCATCTGCAGCGACGGCGTGTCCTCGAGCACCAGCAGCTCCCGCAGCCGCGGCACCGCCGAGTCCAGCCAGGGCGACGCCGAGTCCTGCGGGCGCAGCGGGGCTCAGCGCCGGGTCCCGGTGGCCCCGACCCCCCCCCCCACCAGCGCCCGGTGGCACCGCCGCCGTCACCGCCCGCGAGCTCACCAGGCGCCCGAAGAGCTCGCGGAGCTGGCGGGCCTCGTCGCCCAGGCGGGCGGCCACGCGGGCCCGCATCTTGGCCGAGGTGCACACCAGGCGGGCTTGCAGCAGCGGGCGCACGTACTCGATGAGCACCCGCCGGTGCACCTCGTTCACCAGCACCTGGGTGCACAGGGTGGCGGGGAAAGGAGGGGTGGTGGTTGCATCCTGTGCATGCACTGGTTGCACCCCATGCATGCACCGGTTGCACCCCATGCAGGCGCCGGTTGCACCCCATGCAAGTGGTGGTTGCACCCCATGCATGCACCGGTTGCACCCCATGCACGCACTGGTTGCACCCCGCACACATGGTGGTTGCATCCTGTGCATGCACCAGTTGCACCCCATGCAGGCGCCGGTTGCACCCCGTGCACGTGGTGGTTGCATCCTGTGCATGCACCGGTTGCACCCCGTGCACATGGTGGTTGCACCCCATGCATGCACTGGTTGCACCCCGTGCACATGGTGGTTGCATCCTGTGCATGCACCGGTTGCACCCTGTGCCCACGCCGGGTGCCCCCCGCACCCGGCCCCACCTGGTAGGGCTCGGGACGCAGCGGGCGCAGCTTCTGGGCGAAGCTGGTGATGAGCAGCACGATGTTGTCGAAGGCCTCCGAGCTCGTCAGCCACTTGCGCTTCATCAGCTTGTGGAAGTAGGGCTGCGGGGCGGGGGGGGGCGAGGCTCAGCACCCATGGGCACCGGACCCATGGCACCCATGGGCACCAAGCCCAGAGCACCCATGGGCACCAGCTCCAGGACACTGATGGACATCCACCCTGGGGCACCCATGGGCTCCATCTCTGATGCACCCATGGGCACCATCCCAGGGCACCCATGGACACTGGACCTGGGGCACCCATGGGAACCATCCTGGGGCATCCATGGGCACCGGCTCCAGGGCATCCATGGGCACCATCCCCGGGACACCCATGGGCACCATCCCAGGCCACCGCTGAGCATCACCCATGCTTGGCCCCCAGGTGAGGATGGGCACGGTGACAGCCCTGTCCCTGTGCCCTGCCCCGGGACATTGCCGGGCACGTCCCCATCGGAGCCCGGCACCCACCCCGGCCCCCTGCCCACCCCGGCACCTTGAGGTCCTCGAAGAGGCGCTGGGTGAGGACGTGGTTGCAGAGCCGGGCCACCTTGTCCAGGGTGGCGTGGGCCTGCCGCCGCAGCTCCTCGCTCTCGGTGTGCCCGAACTGCGCCAGGCGCTCCACGAAGGCCCTGGGGACGGCGGCGGTGGGCGCGGGGCGGCGGGGGGGACGAGGTGCCCAGCCACCGCGGCATCCCTATGGGGCACCCTGGCATCCCCATGGGGCACCCGGCCACCGCAGCATCCCTATGGGGCACCTGGCATCCCCATGGGGCACCTGGCCACCACAGCATCCCTATGGGGCACCCTAGCATCCCCATGGGGCACCTGGCCACCACGGCATCCCTATGGGTCACCCTGGCATCCCCAATGGGCACCTGGCCACCACGACATCCCCATGGGGCACCCAGTCACCGCAGCATCCCCATGGGGCACCTGGCATCTCCATGGGGCACCTGGCCACCATGGCATCCCCAGGGAGCACCCTGGCATCCCCATGGGGCATCTGGCCACCACGGCATCCCCAGGGAGCACCCTGGCATCCCCATGGGGCACCTGGTCACCACGGCATCCCCATGGGGCACCTGGCATCCCCATGGGTCACCATGACATCGCTATGGGGCACCCTGACATCCCCATGGGGCACCCGGCCACCACGGCATCCCCATGGGGCACCCTGACATCCCCATGGGGCACCCGGCCACCACGGCATCCCCGTGGGGCACCCGGCCACCATGGCATCCCCATGGGGCACCCGGTCACCATGGCATCCCCGTGGGGCACCCTGACATCCCCATGGGGCACCCGGCCACCACGGCATCCCCGTGGGGCACCCGGCCACCATGGCATCCCCATGGGGCACCCGGTCACCATGGCATCCCCGTGGGGCACCCTGACATCCCCATGGGGCACCCGGCCACCACGGCATCCCCATGCGGCACCCTGGTATCCCCATGGGGCACCTGGCCACCACGACATCCCCATGGGGCACCTGGCCACCACGGCATCCCCATGGGGCACCTGGCATCCCCATGGGGCACCTGGCCACCACGGCATCCCCATGGGGCACCTGGCATCCCCATGGGGCACCTGGCCACCATGGCATCCCCATGGGGCACCTGGCATCCCCATGGGGCACCTGGCCACCACGACATCCCTATGGGGCACCCTGGCATCCCCATGGGGCACCTGGCCACCACGGCATCCCTATGGGGCACCTGGCCACCATGCCCTCACCTGAACGGGGGACAGCAGTTGACCAGGGCGATGGCCCTGCCGGTGGCACCGTCCATGGGGGTGGCATCGCCGGGAGCCTCCAGGAACCGTTCCACTTTGCGCTGGAAACTGCGGGGCGCCAGGCACGGCTCAGCCCCACGTCCCCCCCTGTGTCCCCCCCCAACCCACGTCCCCCCCACCCACCCCAGGACCACCGTGTCCCTCCGGTGTCCTTCCAGCATCCCCATGCCCACCGGACGCTTGCCCATCTCATGCCTTCCCGCGCCCCCGCCGTGTCCCCAACCCCCCCCCCCAGCCACCCCGTGCCACCACCCACGTCCCCAGCGCGTCCCCGTGCCCACCTGTGCAGGAAGGCCACCAGCACGCCCAGCAGGCCGTGTGCCATCTCCATGCCGAACTCGGGGGTGATCTGGGGTGCCCGCTCCACGTGCGCCCGCAGCAGCTGGGGGGTCCCGGCGCGGCTCAGTGCCGAGGGGGGGACGGCCACCAACCGGCGTCCCATGGGATGCCCAGCCACCACCCAGCATCACCTCGAGGTACCTGACCATTCTGGCATCCCCATGGGGCACCTGGCCACCACGGCATCCCCATGGGCCACCCCAGCATCCCTATGGGGCACCTGGTCACCACCTGGCATCACCCCAAGGTACCCAGCCACCGCAGCATCCCTATGGGGCACCCTGGCATCCCCATGGGGCACCTGGCCACCATGGCATCCCTATGGGGCACCTGGCCACCCTGGCATCCCCATGGGCCACCTGGCCACCATGGCATCCCCATGGGCCACCCTGGGATCCCCTGGGCCACCCTGGCATCACCCCAGAGCATCCAGCCACCCCGAACTCCCCAAAGGGGGGATCCAGGACATCTCCTCGGGGGTCCAAGAGAAGGGCAGCGCCGTGGGGCGCTGTGTCCCCAGGGGACGGGGACAGCAGGGCGGGTGCCCAGGGGTGGCCCCCGACGCGGTGCCCAGCGCGGCCGTACCCCGATGACGCGGGTGGCCAGGCCCTCCTCGAGCTCGTCGCTGGTGGCCTCCTCGGCCCACGTGTCCTCGCTGAGCTGCAGCTCCTGCGTCATGGCCACCTCCACCTTCGCCTGGGGGGGACACGACACCAGTCACGGTGCCCGTCCCCATGCCCACCGTGGTGCCCATCCCCATGCCCACCACAGGCTCGTCCCCATGCTCTCCACGTGCCCACCTGTCACATGCGTGTCTCAGGGTCCAGGGCCCATCACGTGCCCATCCTGGTCCTATCATGCCCCCATCCCAGCGCCTGTCCTGGTCCCGATCCCAGTGCCCATCCAGGTCTCCATCCCAGTGCCCATCCTGGTCCCATCATGCCCCCATCCCAGTGCCTGTCCCAGTGCCCGTCCCAGTGTCCATCCTGGTCCCATCATGCCCCCATCCCAGTGCCCATCCCAGTGTTCATCCCAGTTCCATCATGCCCCCATCCCAGTGCCCATCCTGGTGTCCATCCTGTCCTCATCGTGCCCCCATCCCAGTGCCCATCCCAGTCCCATCATGTCCCCGTCCCAGTGCCCATCCCAGTGTTCATCCCAGTTCCATCATGCCCCCATCCCAGTGCCCATCCTGGTGTCCATCCTGTCCTCATCGTGCCCCCATCCCAGTGCCCATCCCAGTCCCATCATGTCCCCGTCCCAGTGCCCATCCTGGTGCACATCCCAGTCCCATCGTGCCCCCATCCCAGTGCCCATCCCGGTGCCCATCCCGTCCCCATTGTGCCCCGGTGCCGGTGCCGGTGGCGGCGTGGTGCCCACCTTCACGGCGGCGATGCAGGAGCTCTCGAGGCCCCGCTGGGTCTCGGGGTCCAGGAGGGGCCCCAGGTCCTGCGCCTGCAGCAGGGCCCCCACCTCGGGGTCCCCCAGCACCTCCCTGCGGGCACGCGCCCATCAGCGCCCGCCGGGGGCACCGCGGGGCACCGGCTGGGACAGGGGGTGCCAAGGGGTGGCACTGGGTGACAGGGGGTGCCCAGGGGTGCCGTGGGATGCCACCATGAAGAAGGGGATGTCACCAGGTGCCACCATGCAGCAGGGCAGTGCCATGGGGATGCCACCATGCAGCAGGAGGATGTCTCCCAGCACCACCATGCGGCAGAAGGACATCACGGGGTGCCACCATGCAGCAGGGTGATGCCGGGGGGATGCCACCATGCAGCAGGAGGATGTCTCCCAGCACCACCATGCAGCAGAAGGACATCATGGGGTGCCACCATGCAGCAGGGTGATGCCGGGGGGATGCCACCATGCAGCAGGGGGATGTCTCCCAGCACCACCATGCAGCAGAAGGACATCACGGGGTGCCACCATGCAGCAGGGCGGTGCCATGGGGATGCCACCAGGCAGCAGAAGGCACCACCATGCAGCCGAGAGATGCCACCATGCAGCAGAGGGATGCCACCCAGGTGCCACCGTGCATCGGGGGGGGGCCGTGCCCTCACCTGGGGTAGCCGTTGGCGTGCCAGTCGAGCAGGGCGTAGAGGTCCGGGGTGGGCAGGGGCCGGTGGGTCAGGGCGGCCAGCTGCTGGGCCAGCGCCCGGTGGTAGGCGCGGGCGTAGACGGCCAGGGCGCCGAAGTCCCCCGGGTAGGCGGGCGCCACGTGCCGCCGCACGGTCCCCATGTCCCCCGCCAGGCGGGCGCCCAGGGCGGTCAGGCGAGCCGGCAAGGTGCCCGGCGTCCCCGAAGCCACGGCGGCCAGGCGCTCGCCGGCCGCCCGTCCCACGGCTTCCTGCCAGCGGCGGCGGAGGTGGCCGCGGGGACAAGCCGGGGCGGGCGGCGGGCGGTCGTGGTGGCGGCGGCGTTCGGCCTCCTCCTCCTGCTGCAGCACCCGCACGGCCCCGCGCAGCGGCGGGTAGGGGCGGCCGGCGGGCACCGCCTCGGCCACCACCGCCCACAGCTGGGCCAGCAGCGCCTCGTAGAGCAGGGCCACGTCCCGCGCCTGGCGTCCCCCGCTGCCACCATCACCACCGTCACCCCTCGCCGCCGCCGCCGCCGGGCCGGCGCACTCGGCTTCCAGCGCGATGATCTGCTCGTCGGCCGCCACCAGCTCCCGCCGCTGGATCAGCTCCAGGATCTCCAGCACTAGCGTGGAGGCGCCCAAGGTTGCTTGGTGGCACCTAGGGGTGCTTCGAGGCATGGGGGGTGGGGTGGGGGGGTCGCTGCCCCAATGTGGCCCCCGCGCCGCCCTCGTCTGGTGTCCCCGGGTCCCACGGTGCCTGTCGCCGTTGACCTGCTGCGTCCTCCCACGTCCCCGTGGTTCTCCCACCTATGTGTCCCCGTGGCCACCCATGGCCCCCCATGGTCCCCATCTCCATGTCCTCACGTCCCCATGTCCCCCATCCCCATGTCCCATGACCCCCATCCCCATGTCTCTATGTTCCCATGTCCTATGCTCCCCATCCCCATGTCCCATGTCCTCCATGTCTCCATGTCCCCATGTCCCCATGTCCCACGTCCTCCATGTCCCCATGTCCCATGTCCTCCATGTCCCCATGTTCCCATGTCCTCCATCCCCATCCCCATGTCCTCCATCTCCCCATGTCCCATGTCCCCATGTCCCCCATCCTCACATCCCCATGTCCCCCATCCCCATGTCCTCCGTCTCCATGTCCCCATGTTCCCATATTCCCATGTTCCCATGTCCTCCATCTCCCCATGTCCCCCGTTCCCATGTCCCCATGTCCCATATCCCCCATGACCCATGTCCCCCATCCCCATGTCAACCATCCCCATGTCCCCATGTCCCACGTCCCCATGTCCCTATGTCCCCCATCCTCACATCTCCATGTCTCCCATCCCCATGTCCTCCATCTCCCCATGTCCCCATGTCCCATATCCCCCATGACCCATGTCCCCCATCCCCATGTCAACCATCTGCATGTCCCCATCTCCCCATGTCCCATGCCCCCATGACCCATGTCCTCCATCCCCATGTCCCCACGTCTCCATGTCCCCCATCCCCACGCTCCTGTGTCCCCATGTCCCCCATCCCCATGTTCTCCATCCCCATGTCAACCATCCCCATGTCCCCATGCCATGACCCGTGTCCTCCATCCCCATGTCCCCATGTCCCCATGTCCCCACGTCCCCATGTCCCCACGTCCCCACGTCCCGTGTCCCCCCGTGTCCCTCCATGTCCCCCCGTCCCTGCTCACCCGACAGCGGCTCCCCGGCCCTGCCGCGTCCCTCCTGCCGCCGCCCCCCGTCTCCGCCGTCCCCGTCTCCTCCGTCCCCACCGTCCCCATCGCCGCCGCCGCCACTGCCGTGGGGCTGGGAGCCGCCGGGGCGCTCGGCCAGCGAGGAGCGCCAGGGACGGGAGCCCAGCGCCAGGCGCAGCAGGGGACCCCGCTTGCCCGCCGGCCGCTCGCCCCCCGCCACCGCCGCCGCCGCCGCTGCCGTCGCCTCCGCGCCGCCTCCGCGCCGCCCGGGCAGCCGCCGCAGCAGCCCCGCGTCCTCGGAGCGCCGCCGCAGCCCCCGCGCCCGCCCGCCCTCCGTGCCGTCCCCGCCGGCCTTGGCCCCCGCCGGGCGCCGGGCCCGGCCGAAGGGCGCCAACCCCACCAGCCGCTCCAGCGTGGCCCGACGCCGGTAGCGGCTCTCGGGGCTGGAGGCGAAGGGGTCGCCGGCGCCGCTCTCCTCCTCCTCCTCCTTGGACGCTTTCTTCAGCAGAGGCATGGCCTGCGGGGTGGCCGCGCCGTCAGGGCGCCCACCGGGAGCACGTGCACCCCTTGGGAGGGTGCAAACCCCCTTGGGAGCGTGCAAAACCCCCTTGGGAGGGTGCAAAACCCCTTGGGAGGGTGCAAAACTCCTTGGGAGGGTGCAAAACCCCTTGTGAGTGTGCAAAACCCCTTGGGAGCGTGCACAACTCTCCATGCACATCCCGGGAGCATGCAAACACCTTGTGAGCATGCAAACTCCTTGTGAGTGTGCAAAACTCCTTGGGAGCATGCAAAACCCCCTTGGGAGGGTGCAAAACTCCTTGGGAGCGTGCACACCTCTCCATGCACGTCCTGGGAGCATGCAAACCCCTTGTGAGTGTGCAAAACTCCTTGGGAGCATGCAAAACCCCCTTGGGAGGGTGCAAAACTCCTTGGGAGCGTGCACACCTCTCCCTGCACACCCCCTGGAGTGTGCAAACCCCACCGTGCGCACGTAGGGAGCATGCAAACCCCCTTCTGAGCGTGCAAAACCCCTTGGGAGTGTGCACAACCCCTCGGGAGTGTGCGCACCGCTCCACGCACAACCCGTGACCGTGCAAACCCCCGGGACCATGCACACCCCACCGTGCACACCCCACGGCCATGCAAGTCCCCTTGTGAACAGGCAACCTCCCTGCGAGCGTGCAACCCCCCCCCCCCCCGAGAGCATGCACACCTCTCCGTGCACGCCCGGCAGGCGTGCAAACCCCTTGGGAGTGTGCGTCCTGTGCGGGTGCTCGCAGCGCTGGGGGAAACTGAGGCCCCGGGGCAGGGGGGACCCAGGCGTCCGGGCGCTCCGGCCCGGGCTCCGGGCAGACGTAAGAGCCGCAAGGAAATCGCCACCGGGCCGGGAAGGAAACGGCTCTGGTCCCCCCGGGGCAGCGGCATGGAGGTGGCACCCGGACGCCTGGGTCCCCCCAGGCTGGCAAGAGGTTTGGGGTCTATAGGGCAGCCCGGACGCCTGGGTCCCATCCCGGAGGAGGTGGCTGGATGGGGCACCCGGACGCCTGGTCCCATCCCGGGGGAGGTGGCTGGCCGGGGTGCCAGGGGTCCCATCCCGGGGGATGGTTGGCGAGGGTGGGCGGGTGGCGCGCCCGGACGCCGGGGCCCCGCGGGGGCCTTACCGTGGCAGCGTGCGGTGGCAGCGGGGTGGCAGCGGGACGGCAGCGGTGGCGGCGGTGGCGGTGGTGGCGGTGGCCGGCCGGGGGGTTTCCTGAGGAAGCGCCTCCCCGCGCCGCGGCCTCCCACCCGGGGCAGGGTCAGCCCCGGTTCCGCTGCGCCGTCACCACGGGGCGGGGGGGACAAGGGGGGGGGGGACACTGCTGCCACCACCACCACCGGAGTCTGGATGGCCACCACCAGCACGGGGACGTGGATGGGGACGGGACCCCCCAGGATGACATGGGGACAGGACCCTCAACACGGCCTGGCACAAGCACCCAGGACTCCCCCACGCCGGGACGGTGCAACACACGTGTACCCAGGACCCAGCACATGCGTGTGCACCGTGGGTCGCACACACTTGTGCATGCACACGCGTGTGTGCAGGCGCTCGTGCATGCACGTGCATGCTGCAGCGGGTGCAGGCGTGTGCACACGCGTGTCCCCTCCGTGTCCCGGGCCCACGCGTGTACCCTGGTGTTTGCCCCTGTCCCTGCACGGCTCCGCGTCCCCCGTGTCCCTGTCGTGTCCCCATGCTCACACGTGTCCCCGCGTGTCCCCAGGGCCCCACGTGGCTCCCTGCCCCGCGCGCCCACGTGACCCACCCCCGCTTCGCCGGGCACTCAGGGGTTAACGCCCCCCCCCGAGCGGCGCCGATTGGCCACGGCGGCGGCCAATGGCGGCGCCGCGCCGCATCTGGCCCCGCCCCCAGCAGGGAGGGGCCGGACGGCCCTTGTCTCCATGCCTCGGCGCGGCCAATGGGAAGGAGCCGCGGCCGCGCCCGGCCGCCGCAGGAGAGCGCTGATTGGCTGACGTGCCGCGGGGAGGCGGGGACGGCCCCGCCCCTGACGCGCTGCTTAAAGGCCAAAGGCGAAAGGGCGCCCCCCAGTGCTCCCAGTGCCCCCCAGTATCCCCAGTGCTCCCAGTGTTCCCAGTATCCCCAGTGCCCCCCAGTGTCCCCCAGTATTCCCAGTGCCCCCCAGTGCCCCCCACCCAGCAAGGTCCCAGGTGCGGCTGGCCCTGGGACCTGGCACCCTGGGGACTCCTCGACACCGCAGAGCCCCCTGCACCCTAAATGCCCCCCTGCACCCCAATGCCCCCTTGCACCCCAAATGCCCCCCGCACCTCTAATGGCCCCTGCGCCTCTAATGCCCCTGGGTGCCCCTAAGTGCCCGCCTGCTCCCAAATGCCCTCATCACCCCTAAATCCCCCCTGCAACCCCAATGCCCCCGGCACCCCAGATGTCCCCTGCACCCCTATATGCCCATTGCACCCCTAAATGCCCCTGGGTGCCCCTTAATCCCCCCGCACCCCAAATGCCCCCTGCACCCCAAATGCCCCCCCTACACCCCTATATGCCCCTGGGCGCCCCTAAATGCCCCGGGCATCCCCAATGCCCCCTGCACCCCTAAATCCCCCCGCACCCCAAATGCCCCCGGATGCCCCCCCCGATCCCCCCCGCCCCGCCCTGGGCTCCGCGCGCCCCCGGGTCCCCCCGCCCGCCCGCTCCCCCCCGGGTCCCCCCGCCCGCCTGCTCCCCCGGGTCCTTCCGCCCGCCCGCTCAGCCCTCCCCGTCCCTCCCGCGCGGTGCGCGCGGCGGCGGCGGCGGCGCGCGGCTCCTTTAAGGGGCGGAGCCCAGCGGCCCCGGCCTCGGCCCCGCCCCGCCGCTCCGGCCCCCCCGGCCCCGCCCCGCCCCGCCCCGCCCCTCCCGCCGCCGCACCGGGCCCGGCCCCGGCCCCGGCCCCGGCCCGGCCCCGCCTTTGTGCGCCCCGGCCCGGCCATGAGCCGCCGCTAGCGCGGCCCGGTGCTGCCCGCCGCCGCCCCCGGTCGGGCCCGGTCCCGGCCCCGGCCCCGGCCCCCCTCCCCGGTCGGGCCCGGTCGGGCCCGGTCCCCCCCCCCGCCGCCCCGGTGGGCCCCGGCCTCCCGGGGGTGAAGATGTCTTCGCGCTCCGCCCTGGCGCCGGGCAACGAACGCAACGCGGACACGGTGAGCGGCGGCGGCAGGGCCCGGTACCGGGAGCGGCGGCGGTGGCGGCGGCGGGGGGGGGGCACCGGGCGCGGCACCGGGGGGGGGGAGGGAGGGAGCGGCGGGGCCTGCCGGGAGCTGCGGCCCGGACCCGCACCGGGGGCACCGGGGGGGCTGGGGCCGGTACCGGGGGGGAGCTGGGGCCGACACCGGGAGGTACCGGGAGGCCTGGGGCCGGTACCGGGAGGGCCTGGGGCCGGTACCGGCACCAGGGGAGACCGGGGGGGGTCTGAGGCCGGTACCGGAGAGCTGGGGCCGGCACCGGGGGGGTCTGGGGCCGACACCGGGAGGCACCGGGGGGTCTGAGGCCGGTACCGGGGGGGGGGGGGAGACTGGGGCCGGTACCGGGGGTCTGGAGCTGGCACCGGGGGGGGACCGAGACCAGTATCGGGGGGCACCGGGGGGGGGGCAAGGGCCTGGTCCCGGTGTACTGGGGGGGGGGCACCGGGAGGGTGCTGGGGGCACCAGTAAGGGGGTGCTGGGTGCAGGGGGGGGACACTGGTGACCCCATGGCCACGTGCGTGGGGGGATGCTGGTGACATGATGGCTGGGGGGGACACTGGTGACACCATGACCATGTGCATGGGGGGACACTGGTGACATGATGGCTGGGGGGGGACACTGGTGACCCCATGGCCACGTGCGTGGGGGGATGCTGGTGACATGATGGCTGGGGGGGACACTGGTGACACCATGACCATGTGCATGGGGGGACACTGGTGACATGATGGCTGGGGGGGGACACTGGTGACACCATGACCATGTGCATGGGGGGATGCTGGTGACATGATGGCTGGGGGGGGACACGGGCTGGTGACACTGTGATTGTGGGTGGGGGGTCACTGGTGACCCCATGGCCATGTGCATGGTGGGGACACTGGTGACATGATGGCTGGGGGGGGGGACACGGGCCGGTGACACCGCGATTGTGGGTGGGGGGACACTGGTGACCCCATAACCATGTGCATGGGGGGGTGCTGGTGGCACCCCGGCCGTGTGCATGGGGGCAGCTTGGGGACATCGGTGACCCCATGGCTGTGGGGGCACCTGGTTGTGCATGACCCCCCCCAAGCCATGGACAGGGGGACACTGGTGACCCCATGGCTGTGGGCAGGGGGACATCGGTGACCCCGTGGCCATGGGTGAGGGGACATTGGTGACGCCGTGGCCGTGGGGACACATGCGCATGGGCGACCCCGCAGCTGTGGACAGGAGGACGTTGGTGACCCCATGGCTGGTGGGGAGGGGACACCAGTGACCCCATGGCCATGCACACGAGGACATCGGTGCCCCCGTGTCCCCGTGCAGAGGGAAGTGATGGGGACATTGGTGACACCACAGCTGAGGAGGGGGGACACGCACCAGTGCCACCACAGCTGTGTGCACAGGGGGGGACATTGGTGACCCTGTGGCTGCTGGAGAAGGGACACTGGTGACCCTGTGCCTGAGGGACATCAGTGACCCTCTGCCACCCATACTGGGGACCCCACATGTGTCCCCATCCATCCAGCGGCCGTGTCCCTGTCCCCATCGTGGTCCTGTCCCCACGGTGGCTGTGGCCATGTCCCTGTCCCCGTGGTGGCCATGTCCCTGTAGTGGCCAAGGCCATAGCCCTGTCCCCATGGTGGCCCTGTCTGTGTCCCCATCCCTGTCCCTGCGGTGGCCCTGTCCCTGCGCTGGCCATGCCCTCATCCCCATGGTGGCCCTGTCCCTGCAGTGGCCATGTCCCTGTGGTGGCCATATCCCCATCCCTGTGGTGGCTGTGGCCATGTCCCTGCGCTGGCCATGTCCCCATTCCCATGGTGGCCATGTCCCCATGGTGGCAGTGTCCCTGCAGTGGCCATGTCCCTATGGTGGCCATATCCCCATCCCTGTGGTGGCTGTGGCCCTGTCCCTGCGCTGGCCATGTCCCCATTCCCATGGTGGCCGTGTCCCCATGGTGGTAGTGTCCTCTTCCCCAGGGTGGCTGTGGCCCTGTCCCTATGGTGGCCCTGCCCCTGTGGTGGCCGTATCTTCATCCCTGCGGTGGCCATGTTCCCGTGGTGGCCGTGTCCCCAACCCAACAGTGGCCGTGTCCCTGCAGTGGTCGTGTCCCCATCCCCATGGTGGCCATGTCCCCATCACTGTGGTGGCCCTGTCCCCATGGTGGTTCTGTCCATGTCCCCATCCCCGTGGTGGCTGTGTCCATGTCCCTGCGGTGGCCATGGCCATGTCCCTGCAGTGGCCGTGTCCCTCTTGTGGCCGTGTCCCCATCTGCATGGTGGCCCTGTCCCCCCGGTGGCCATGTCCCCTTCCTCGTCCCCTGGCGTGGCCCGGCCCAGCCACACGGCCGAAGCTGGGTGCTGGCACCCGCCTGGCCCTGGGGACGGTGACGGTGACGGGACCAGGCGCCCTCAAGACCCCCGGGAAGGGACGCGGGGACGCCGGCGCCGGGTGGCACCTTCCCCGTCCCGGCACCCCGGGGCGCCCGGAGCACCCGGAGCGGCCGGTGGGCGAGGCCGGGCTGCGGGCGCCGAGCCGGTCCGGCCGGATCCCTCCCCGCCCGACCGGCCCGGGCGGCCTCCCGGCGTCCCCACGTCCCCGTGTCCCCACGTCCCCGGCCCCTGGCTGGGCTGGGGACCCCAGGGCCCCCCGGGCGTGTCGGGGTGGCACCTGCGGGTGCAGCGCCCGGCGGGGGACGTGCTGCGGGCGGGCACGGGGTGGGCAGGGAGGGCCGTGCGAGGGCCGTGTGTGCACGCGGGTGTGCAAGGGAGGGGTGTGCGCAGGGCTGTGTGTGCACGCGGGTGTGCAAGGAGGAGTGTGCGCAGGGCTGTGCGAAGGAGGGCTGTGCATGCACGCGGGTGTGCAAGGAGGGGTGTGCACAGGGCTGTGCAAAGGAGGGCTGTGCATGCACGTGGGTGTGCAAGGGAGGGATGTGCACAGGGCTGTGCGAAGGAGGGCTGTGCATGCATGCAGGTGTGCAAGGTAGGAGTGTGCACAGGGCTGTGCGAGGATGTGCAAGGGAGGGGTGTGCACAGGGCTGTGCGTGCGCGTGGGCGTGCAAGGGAGGAGTGTGCACAGGGCCGTGCAAGGGAGGGCTGTGCTTGCACATGGGTGTGCAAGGGAGGAGTGTGCACAGGGCCGTGCAAGGGAGGGCTGTGCTTGCACATGGGTGTGCAAGGGAGGGATGTGCACGTGGCCGTGCATGCACATGGGCGTGCAAGGGAGGACAGCGTGTGCACCAGGATGTGCAAGGGAAATGTGTGCATGCGGGTGTGCAAGGCAGGGGCGTGCATGGCCAGGCTGGGAAGAGGTGTGCAGAGGGCCGTGCATGCACGTGGGTGTGCAAGGGAGGAGTGTGCACAGGGCCGTGCAAGGGAGGATTGTGCATGCACGCAGGTGTGCAAGGTAGGAGTGTGCACAGGGCTGTGCGAGGATGTGCAAGGGAGGGCTGTGCTTGCACATGGGTGTGCAAGGGAGGGATGTGCACGTGGCCGTGCATGCACGTGGGCGTGCAAGGGAGGACAGCGTGTGCACCAGGATGTGCAAGGGAAATGTGTGCATGCGGGTGTGCAAGGCAGGGGCGTGCATGGCCAGGCTGGGAAGAGGTGTGCAGAGACCCGTGCAAGAGAGGGCTGTGCATGCACGTGGGTGTGCAAGGGAGGAGTGTGCACAGGGCCGTGCGAGGGAGGGTTGTGTATGCACATGGGTGTGCAAGGGAGGAGTGTGCACAGGGCTGTGTGAGGGAGGAGTGTGCATAGACCCGTGCAAGAGGGCTGTGCATGCACGTGGGTGTGCAAGGGAGGAGTGTGCACAGGGCCGTGCAAGGGAGGATTGTGCATGCACATGGGTGTGCAAGGGAGGAGTGTGCACAGGGCCGTGCAAGGGAGGATTGTGCATGCACATGGGTGTGCAAGGGAGGAGTGTGCACAGGGCCGTGCAAGGGAAGAGGTGTGCAGAGACCCGTGCAAGAGAGGGCCGTGCATGCACGTGGGTGTGCAAGGGAGGAGTGTGCACAGGGCCGTGCAAGGGAGGGCCGTGCATGCACATGCGCGTGCAAGGGAGGAGTGTGCACAGATTCGTGTGAGAGAGGGCCGTGCATGCACGTGGGTGTGCAAGGCAGGAGTGTGCACCGGGTGTGCAAGGAAGGGAGGCACGCGGGGCGGCGGGTGCGCGCAGCGCCGTGCACACCCATGGGTGCACGAGGCCGGGGCGTGCGCGCATGGGGGCGTGCGAGGGAGAGGAGGGCGGGACCCCACCGGTGACCCCGCGGGTGGGGGGACGTCGGTGACCCCGGGGGGGCCGTGCACGGGGGGAGGGGGGGGGTGTCATCGCTGCGGCGAGCTCGCCCGGCCTCAGCCCTGACGCCGCCGCCGTGTGTGCCCGCAGCTGGCGAGCCTGGCGGTGGGGGGGGGGGGGGGGTGTCATCACTTCAACGAGCTCACCCGGCCTCAGCCCTGACGCCCCCCCGCGTGCCCGCAGCTGGCGAGCCTGGCGGTGGTGGGGGGGTGTCATCGCTGCAACGAGCTCGCCCAGCCTCAGCCCTGACGCTGCTGCTGTGTGCCCGCAGCTGGCGAGCCTGGCGGTGGGGTGGGGGGGTGTCATCGCTGCGACGAGCTCGCCCGGCCTCAGCCCTGACGCCGACGCCGCGATGTGCCCGCAGCTGGCGAGCCTGGCAGTGGGGTGGGGGGGTGTCATCACTGCAACGAGCTCGCCCAGCCTCAGCCCTGACACCGCCCCCATGTGCCCGCAGCTGGCGAGCCTGGCGGTGGGGGGGGGGGTTGCTTCATCGCTGTGATGAGCTCGCCCGGCCTCAGCCCTGACGTGCCGCCGCCGTGTGCCCGCAGCTGGCGAGCCTGGCGATGGGGGGGGGGGGGTGTCATCGCTGCAACGAGCTCGCCCGGCCTCAGCCCTGACGCCGCCCACGTGTGTGCCCGCAGCTGGCGAGCCTGGCGGGCAGCCGCTCGGAGAAGGGCTCCGGCTGGTCGAGCCGCTCGCTGGGCGCCCGCTGCCGCAACTCGCTGGCCGCCGGCGCCGACGAGCAGCCCCACATCGGCAACTACCGCCTGCTGCGCACCATCGGCAAGGGCAACTTCGCCAAGGTCAAGCTGGCCCGGCACATCCTCACCGGGCGCGAGGTGAGCGGCTGGGCGCCCCGGGGGGGGAGCGGGGGCAGGTGGGTGCCCCTGGGGGGGATTTGGGGGAGATGGGTGCTGCTGGGGGGCAGGTGGGTGCCCCTGGGGAGGATTTGGGGGGAGATGGGTGTCCCTGGGGGGGATTGGGGGAAGAGGGGTGTCCCTGGGGGCAGGTGAGTGCCCCTGGGGGGGATTTGGGGGGAGATGGGTTTCCCTGGGGGGGATTGGGGGGAAATGGGTGTCCCTGGGGGGCAGGTGGGTGCCCCTGGGGGGGATTTGGGGGAGATGGGCGTCCCTGGGGGCAGGTTGGTGCCCCTGGGGGGGATTTGGGGGAGATGGGTGCTGCTGGGGGGCAGGTGGGTGCCCCTGGGGGGGATTTGGGGGAGATGGGTGTCCCTGGGGGGCAGGTGGGTGCCCCTGGGGGGGGATTTGGGGGGAGATGGGTGTCACTGGGGGCAGATGGGTGCCCCTGGGGGGGATTTGGGGGGAGATGGGTGCTGCCAGGGGGCAGGTGGGTGCCTGGGGCGGAGAAGGGGGAGATGGGTGCCCCTGGGGGCTATTGGGGCATATAGGTGATGCTGGGGGGCAGATGCGTGCCCCTGGGGTAGGATTTGGGGGAGATGGGCGTCCCTGGGGGCAGGTGGGTGCCCCTGGGGGGGATTTGGGGGGAGATGGGTGCTGCTGGGGGGCAGGTGGGTGCCCCGGGGGGGGATTTGGGGGAGATGGGTGTCCCTGGGGGGCAGGTGGGTGCCCCTGGGGGGGGATTTGGGGGAGATGGGAGCTGCTGGGGGGCAAATAGGCACCCCCTGGGGGGCAAATGGGGGGAGATGGGCAGCGCCGGGGGTGCCCCCCGTGCCCCCCCCCCCAAAGCCCAGGCACCCGCTTCCTTCGCAGGTGGCGATAAAAATCATCGACAAGACGCAGCTGAACCCGACCAGCCTCCAGAAGGTGGGGGGCACCGGGGGGGGGGCATCGCCCTGGGCACGGCCCCGGGCATGGGGGGCACCGGGGGGGGGGCATTGGGGACCCCGGGGGACATCGCCCCCGGCACGGGGGTCACCAGGGAGGGGGCATCTCCCTGGGCATGGGGGGCACCGAGGGGGGGGGGTCCTTGGACCCGTCCCCCCCTCCCCGGCGCCCGCCGTGCCCCCCTCGCCCCCATCCCGACGCCTTTTCCCGCAGCTCTTCCGGGAAGTTCGGATCATGAAGGGGCTGAACCACCCCAACATCGGTGAGTGGCGGGGGGGCACCTGGCTGCCACCCTGCGCGGTGACGGTGGGGGGGGGGGGGGCGCGTTTGGGGACGCCGGGGCGCCCCCGCCGATGCCATCGTGTCCCCGCAGTGAAACTCTTTGAGGTCATCGAGACGGAGAAGACGCTCTACCTGGTGATGGAGTATGCCAGCGCCGGTGAGTCCCGCGCCGGGGCGCCCTGGCACCCTTGGGTGCCCCCCACCGTGTCGTGTCCCCGGCGTCCCCACGGTGCCCCCGGCGGGGTTTGGGGGGCACTGTGCCGGGGGTGGGGGGGTGCCCGGGCGCAGGCACCCATGGGCGTCTCCGCAGGAGAAGTCTTCGACTACCTGGTGTCCCACGGGAGGATGAAGGAGAAGGAGGCGCGGGCCAAGTTCAGACAGGTCGGCGGGCGCGGGGAGGGTGGCACGGGGCTGGGGACATCGCGGGGGACAAGGGTCTGTCCTGGCGTGGGGCTGGGGACGTCACGGGAGACATGGTACTACCCTGATGTCGGGCTGGGGACATCGCAGGGGACATGGGTCCATCCTGGCATGGAGCTGGGGACATCGTGGGGGACAAGGGTCTGTCCTGGTTTGGGGCTGGGGACGTCACAGGGGACATGGTACCACCCTGGCATGGGGCTGGGGACATCATGAGGGCCTGGTATGGGACGAAGGGGGATGGCACTGTCCTGGAATGGGGCTGGGGACATCGCAGGGGACATGGCACCACCTTGGCGTGGGGCCAGGGACACTGGGGGGGGTCAGGCATGGGACAGGGCACATGGCACTGCCCTGGCATGGGGCTGGGGATACTGGGGTGACCTGGCACCGGGGGACACCCACGGGGGCTGTGCCGGGACACTGTTACGCTGGGGGCAGAGTGGCTGTGGAGGACACGTGCTGGGGACACGTGGGCAGGATCAATCCCCCCGGGGCGCCCGGCTGCGGCATCGATCGGGGCCGGCAAAAGGCCGGGCTGGGCAAGGAGGGTCCCAGCGGGCACCTGGGGGTCTGGGGGGGGGGACGCAGGGGGGCACAATGGGCACCGGGGGAGCTGGCAGGCCACCGGGGGCCACCAGGCTCATGCCCGCTCTGTCCCCAGATTGTCTCGGCCGTGCACTACTGCCACCAGAAGAACATCGTCCACCGGGACCTGAAGGTGAGACCCAGTGCCCTCCCCGGTGTCCCCGTGCCCTCTGCGGTGCCTTCCTGGTGTCCCCATGCCCGGTGCTCCATGGGGTGCCCTTCCCGGTGTCCCTCTGCCCTCTGTGGTGCCCGATATGTCACCGTTCCCGGTGTCCCCATGCCCGGTGTCCAGTTCGGTGCCCTTCCCGGTGTCCCCCTGCCGCTCCGCGGTGCCCGACGGGGTGCCCGGTGCCCGCAGGCGGAGAACCTGCTGCTGGACGCCGACGCCAACATCAAGATCGCCGACTTCGGCTTCAGCAACGAGTTCACGCTGGGCTCGAAGCTGGACACGTTCTGCGGGTCGCCGCCCTACGCCGCCCCCGAGCTCTTCCAGGGCAAGAAGTACGACGGCCCCGAGGTCGACATCTGGAGCCTGGGCGTCATCCTCTACACCCTGGTCAGCGGCTCGCTGCCCTTCGACGGGCACAACCTCAAGGTGGGCACCTTGGGCGTCATCCTGGGCACCCTGGTGGGCTGGTTGCTGCCCTTGGTTGGGCAGAACCTCAAGGTGGGCACCATGGGCGTCATCCTGGACACGCTGGTCAGTGTCTCCCTGCCCTTGGTTGGGCAGAAGCTCAGGGTGGGCACCTTGGGCATCATCCTGGACACCCTGGTCGGTGTCTCCCTGCCCTTGGTTGGGCACAAGCTCAGGGTGGGCACCTTGGGCATCATCCTGGACACCCTGGTCGGTGTCTCCCTGCCCTTCGATGGGCACAGCCATGGGGGGCACAGGGTGTCTGAGGGGACCCAAGGGGGCCCTAGGAGGCAAATTTGGGAGCAGGAGGTTCCCCAGGCAAACAAGGGGGCTCCCCACGCCCGGGGACATTGCCTGACCTGTCCCCATGCCCGGGGGTTATTGCTTGTCCTCTGGTGGCAGCACCCATCCTGTCCCCATCCCTGTGTGCCCGTTCCCACGCCCTGACCTGTGCCGCCCGCAGGAGCTGCGGGAGCGGGTGCTGCGGGGCAAGTACCGGGTGCCCTTCTACATGTCGACCGACTGCGAGAACATCCTGCGCCGCTTCCTGGTGCTGAACCCGGCCAAGCGCTGCACCCTCGAGGTGAGGCCGCGGGCGCGGGGGCTTTTATGGGTGCGGGGTGGCCCTGGCGGGGGGCATGGGTGGGCACGGGCTGGGTGCAGCCACCCACCGCCTGCCTTCAGCAGCTGGAGGAGCAGCTAATGACATCCGTGCCACCCCTAACGGTGCCCATGCCACCTCTCATGATGTCCATGCCACCCCTAACGGTGCCAGCACACCCCTAATGATGTCCGCTCCACCTTTAATGACATCCATGCCCCCCCTAACGATGCTGGTGCCACCCCAATGACATCCGTGCCACCCCTAATGCCAACCCTAACGATGCCCACGCACCCCGACGACGCTCGTGCCACCCTTAATGACATCCAAGCCGCCGCTAACGATGCCTGTGCCACCCCTAATGACATCCAAGCCGCCCCTAACGGTGCTCGTGCCCCCCTAATGACGTCCGTGCCACCCCCAACGATGCCCGCGCCGCCCTAACGACACCCCCCCCCCCCGCTCCGCCGCAGCAAATCATGAAGGACAAGTGGATCAACATCGGCTACGAGGGCGACGAGCTGAAGCCCTACAAGGAGCCCGAGGAGGATTTCGGGGACGCCAAGCGCATCGGTGAGGGCACGGGGCCACCCGGGCACCCAAGGGTGGGTCTCCTAGACCAGGGCAGGGCGCTGGGGACTGTCCCAGCATCTGGTGGGTGGCCCGGCTGGGACCCGGGTGCCCCCTCACCCGGGCACCCGTGTCCCCGCAGAGGTGATGGTGGGCATGGGCTACACCCGGGAGGAGATCAAGGAGTCCCTGAGCAACCAGAAGTACAACGAGGTGACGGCCACCTACCTCCTGCTGGGCAGGAAGAACGAGGTGAGATGGGTGCTGGGTGCTGGTGGGTGCCGGCTGGCACCGCCGGGTGTTCGGGGCGCCTGGCCGCGGCGGGGCACCCGGTGATGGGCGCGTGGGGCTCGCAGGTGGAGGCGGGCGAGTCGCGCACGGGCAGCACCCTCTCCCTGGCCCGGGTGCGGGCACCCAGCGAGGTGGCCAACGGCACGAGCAAGGCGGCGGCGCACGGCAAGGGCCAGCGCGGGGCCGGCACCTACCACCGGCAGCGGCGGCACAGCGACTTCTGTGAGTGTCCCGCCGCCGCGGGTGCCCTGTGGGTGCAGGGTGGGGTGGGCACCCAATCCCGTGCCCATGGGGTGCAGGGTGGGCACCCAGTCCCATGACCTATTGGGTGCAGGGTGGGCACCCAGTAGCATGTCCATGAGGTGCAGGGCAAGGTGGGCATCCACTCCCATGCCTGTGGGGTGCAGGGTGGGCACCCAGTGCCGTGTCCATGGGGTGCAGGTGCAGGGTGGGCACCCAGTCCCATGCCCATGGGGTGCAAGGTGGGCACCTGGTCCCATGCCCATGGGGTCCAGGGTGGGCACCCAGTCCCATGACCTATTGGGTGCAGGGTGGGCACCCAGTGCCGTGTCCATGGGATGCAGGTCAGGGTGGGCACCCAGGCCCATGACCCGTTGGGTGCAGGGTGGACAACCAGTAGCATGTCCATGGGGCGCAGGGCAAGGTGGGCATCCACTCCCATGCCTGTGGGGTCCCGGGTGGGCACCCAGTGCCGTGTCCATGGGGTGCAGGTCAAGGTGGACACCCAGTCACATGTCCATGGGGCAGCAGGGCAGGGTGGGCCCCCTGCCCCATACTCCGTGGGGCGCGGGGGCGAGCCGGGCACCCTTGCCCTGACGGGGCGCCCGCCCGGCGGCAGGCGGCCCCTCGCCGGCGCCCGCCCACCCCAAGCGCAGCCCCACGAGCGCGGGCGACGCCGAGCTCAAGGAGGAGCGGCTGCCGGCCCGGCGTGCCAGCGGCAGCGTGGGGGGCGCCGGGCGCGGGGTGCCCCCCTCCAGCCCCATGGTCAGCAGCGCCAACAACCCCAACAAGGCCGAGATCCCCGAGCGGCACAAGGACGGCGCCGCCAACACGGTGGGCACCGCGCGGGCGCGCGGCGGCGGTGGGTGGCCTGGGCAGGGTACGGAGCAGCAGGCGCCCCCGGGACCGAGCGAGCAGGGTGCCAGCACCCACAGGGCTTGGAGATCGGGGTGCTGGTGCTCCTGGGACAAAGTGAGCAGGGTGCAGGCACCCCCAGGACTGCATGGGCAGGGTGCAGGCGCCCCCGGGACCGAGTGAGCAGGGTGCCAGCACCCCAATGCCAAGCGAGCAGGGTGCAGGCACCCCCAGGGCTGCATGTGCTGGGTGCAGGCACCCCAAGGCCAAGCAAGCAGGGTGCAGGCACCCCCAGGACTGAGAGATCAGGGTGTAGGCACCCCCAGGACCGAGCAAGCAGGGTGCCAGCACCCCTAGGACCAAGCAAGCAGGGTGCAGGCACCCCCAGGGCTGCACGGGCAGGGTGCAGGCACCCCTGGGACCGAGCAAGCAGGGTGCAGGCACCCTTGGACTTGAAAGATCAGGATGCGGGCACCCGCTGGCCCAAGCAGTCAGGGTGCTGACACCCCCAGGGCCGAGAAATCAGGGTGCCAGCACCCCCGGGACCAAGCGAGCAGGGTGCAGGCAACTTCAGGTCCAAGCGAGCAGGGTGCCGGCACCCCTGGGGGCTGAGAAACGAGGGTGCCGAGCGCTGAGGGTGCCCGTGGCCTTGCAGAACAACATCCCGTCGAGCGTGATGGCGCGCCGCAACACCTACGTGTGCACCGAGCGCCCGGGCACCGAGCGCCACTCGCTGCTGCAGAACGGCAAGGAGAACAGGTACGGCGGCCGGCGTCCACGGGTGCCGGGAGATGCCCCGTGCCGTGCCGGGCTGTGCTGTGCCCGGCACCCTCACCGTGTCCTTTTCCGCAGCTCCGCGGGCAGCCGGGTGCCGCCGGCGTCACCCTCCAGCCACAGCATCGCCGCCGCCGCCGCCTCCTCGGAGCGGGCCCGCCTGGCGCGGGGCACCGCGGGGCGCAGCACCTTCCACGGCGGCCACGTGCGGGACCGGCGCGCCGGGGCGCCCAACGGGCCGCCCGCCTCGCCCACCCTGGCGCCCGAAGCCTCGCCGCTGCCCCAGAGCCGCTCGCGCGCCACCTCCAACCTCTTCAGCAAGCTCACCTCCAAGCTGACGCGCAGGTGAGGGTGCCGGCGGGTGCCGGCGCCCGTCCGGGTCTCGCTCGCCCGCCTGCCCGCCCGCCACCGCTCACGCGCTTTTCTCTCTTCCAGGGTCACTCTTGACCCCTCTAAGCGGCAGAGCTCTAATAGGTGCGTCTCGGGTGCCACCACGCCGCAAGGAGCCAAAATCAGTAAGTGCGGCACCCGCCTGGCACCCATAGCACCTGCCCGGCGCTCGGGGCACCCTGCTTGGCTCCTTTCCCTTCTCTCTTTCGCTGCCTCTCGCCCTTTGCTGCGGGCACCGGGTGGGTGGCGGGTGGTGGGACCGATGGTGCCGGCTCCGCAATGGTGGCACCGTTGGGTGGGGACGATGCCACCCAAGGTGGGGATGGTGCCACCCAATGTGGGGATGGTGGTGGCCCCCAAAGCAGGCATGGACCATGGAGGATGGTGCCACCCGAAATGGGGATGGTGCCCCCCAAAGCGGGCATGGCCTTGGGGGGGACAACAGTGTCCCCAAAAAGGGGACAGTGCCCCCCAAATCAGGCACTGCCCTGGGGGGGACAGTGTCCCCAAAGTGGGCACAGCCCTGGGGGGACGGTGTCCCCTGAAATGGGGGTGGTGCCCCCAAAGCAGGCATGGCCCTGGAGGGAATGGTGCTCCCATAGCACCCCGTGGGTGACGGCGCCCCGTGTCCCCCCACAGGGTCGCAGACGAACCTGAGAGAATCGGGGGATCTGCGCTCACAAGGTAGGTGCCACCACCGCAGGGTGCCCAACCACATGCCTGGGTGGCCCTGGTGCTGGGGGGAGGCTGGAGCCATCCCTGACCCCTGCCTTGGGGGCACCTGGTGCCCCCCGGGACCACCCAGTGACCCCAGTGCCCAAACTCTGCTCACCCTTTATCCTGGTGCTCATGCCATGCCCACCTTGGTGTCTTCATGCCCGTGCCATGGCCACCCCAAACCTGCCATGGTGTCCCCAATGCCCAGGTCATGCCCACCCTTGTGTTCCCGATGCCCACACTGTGCTCCACGGGTGTCCCCAAAGCCTATGCCATGCCTGACGGGTGTCCCCAATGCCCACGCTGTGCCCAACGGGTGTCCCTAGTACCCATGCGGTATCCACCTTGGTGTCCCCAATGCCCATGCCACGTCCAACAGGTGTCCCTGATGCCTATGCCCACCCTGGTGTCCCCGATGCCCATGCCATGCCCAACAGGTATCCCTAATGCCAACACCATGCCCATCCTTGTGCCCCCAGTGCCCACCCCAAACCTACCTTACTGTCCTCAATGCCCATGCCATGCTCAGCGGGTGTCCCTAGTGCCCACGCCATGCCCACCTTGGTGTCCCCAATGCCCGTATCATGCCCAATGGGTGTCCCCTATACCCATGCTGTGCTCACCCTGGTGTCCCCAATGCTCAGGCCCACCATGGTGTCCCAATGCCCATGCCCACCTTGGTGTCCCCAACACCCATGCTGTGCCTAATGGGTGTCCCCAGTGCTCATGCCCACCCTGGTGTCCCCAATGCCCACGTTATGCCCAATGGGTGTCCCCAATGCCCATGTCGTGCCCAACAGGTGTCCCCTATACCCATGCTGTGCTCACCCTGATGTCCCCAATGCTCAGGCCCACCATGGTGTCCCAATGCCCATGCCCACCTTGGTGTCCCCAACGCCCATGCTGTGCCTAATGGGTGTCCCCAGTGCTCATGCCCACCCTGGTGTCCCCAATGCCCACGTTATGCCCAATGGGTGTCCCCAATGCCCACATTGTACCCAACGGGTGTCCCCTATACCCATGCTGTGCTCACCCTGATGTCCCCAATGCTCAGGCCCACTATGGTGTCCCAATGCCCATGCCCACCTTGGTGTCCCTAATGCCCATGCCATGCCCAATGGGTGTCCCCAATGCCCACATTGTACCCAACGGGTGTCCCCTATACCCATGCTGTGCTCACCCTGGTGTCCCCAATGCTCAGGCCCACCTTGGTGTCCCCAATGCCTGTGCCATGCCCAATGGGTGTCCCCAATGCCCGTGCCCACCGTGGCGTCCCCCATGCCCACGCCGTGCCCGCTTCTCTCCCCCTCCCCGCAGTTGCCATCTACCTTGGGATCAAAAGGAAGCCGAACCCCGGCTGCTCCGATTTCCCTGGCATGTGAAGGTGACGAGCGCCCGGCCGGCCGAGGCGGTGCTGGCGGCGCTGCGCCAGGCGGCCCTGGCGGCGGGCTGCCGGGCGCGCCAGGCCCAGCCCTTCCTGCTCTCCTGCACCCGCGACCGGGGCCCCGGCGCGCCCTTCTGCCACTTCGAGGCCGAGGTGTGCCGCCTGCCGCCCCTCGGCCTCACCGGCGTGCTCTTCCGGCGCCTGGCGGGCACCGCTCCGGCTTTCCGCGCCGCCCTGGCCGAGGTGGCCGGCCGGCTGCAGCTCTAGCGCCCGCCGCCGCCAGCACCCGGGGGTGCATCGGCTCCAGGGGCTGCATCGGTTTCGGGACCCCCCCGAGGCTGCACCGGCTCCGGGGGCTGCACCGGCACCCAGGGGTGCATTGGCTTCGGGAGCTGCACCGGCACCCAGGGGTGCATCGGCTTCGGGACCCCCGAGGCTGCACCGGCTTTGGGTGCCGCGTTGGCACCCTGGGGTGCACCGGCTCTGGGATTCCCCCCAAGGCTTCATCAGCACCCAGGGGTGCACCGACTCTGGGACCCCCCTCCCCAAGGCTGCATCGACGCCCAGGGGTGCATCTCGGCTCCGGGGGGGCTGCATCAGCACCTGGGGGTGCACCGGCACCGGGGGCCACATCGGCACCCATGGGTGCATTGGCTCCAGGGGCTGCCTGCACCGGCTCCGGGGGCTGCACCAGCACCCAGGGGTGCGCTAGCTCCAGGACCCTGAAGGCTGCACCAGCTCCGGGGGCTGAATCGGCTCCAGAGGCTGCACCGGCACCCAGGGGTGCACCAGGTCTGGGACTCCCCCCAAGGCTGCACCAGCTCTGGGTGCTGCACCAGCTCTTGGACCCCAAAGGCTGCATCAGCTCCAGGGGCTGCACCAGCTCCAGGACCCTGAAGGCTGCACCAGCACCCATGGGTGCATCAGCTCCAGGGGCTGCATCGGCTTCGGGACCCCCCCAAAGCTGCACCAGCTCCAGGGGCTGCACCAGCTCCAGGATCCCGAAGGCTGCGCCAGCTCCAGGTGCTGCACTGGCACCCAGGGGTGCACCAGCTCCAGGATCCCGGAGGCTGCACCAGCTCCAGGTGCTGCACTGGCACCCAGGGGTGCACCAGCTCCAGGACCCTGGAGGCTGCACCGGCTCCAGCACCTATGGGTGCTCCTGCAGCTCCAGCACCCATGGGTGCTCCTGGGAGCCGTCGGCTCCGGCACTTTGGGGACCATCGGCTTGGTGATTCGGGGGGCTCCTTGGGCCTGACTCTGGGTCCCAACCCTGCACCCCAGGGTGGCCCTGAGCCGGCACCCAGCCCTGTACATACCGGCCCCACGGCCACTCCGGCGCCGGCTCCGGCCTCGGCCCATTTTTAAGTTATTCCTGCCCCGGTCTGTACCCGAGCCCCCAATAAACATAGGAAACCTGTGGCCGTCCCGCCTGGCACCCAGCACCCATCTCGCCTGGCACCCATCGCCCAGCACCCGGCTCATTCCGCCCCCAGGGACCCAGGCGTCCGGGCCCCACAGTGTGGGCAGAGTTAAGGTGAAGTTGTGCCCGTGGGGGACCAGATGGGCAGAGGGTGCCCCATGGTGGTGGTGGGACACGGGCAGGGCACCCTTGGGTGTCTTAAGGGTGAGGGGGGGGGCTTGGGGATGGGGGGGGGAACAGAGGTGACTCCCCCAGCCCCGGACACCTGGGCCCCCAGCAGGTCCAGCATGATGCCAGCACCATCCCCAACGTCCGGACGCCTGGGTCCCCAACAGGCTCGGAGGCTGGCAGCGTTTATTGAGGCTGTTTTGGGGTGCCGGGAGGGTCCCTATTTCTGGGCCGGGATCATGTCGTCGATGGACTGGTTCTGCTCCAGCTTCTTCTCCATCTCCACCATGAGCTTGACGCCGTCCACCACCATCTGGACCTGCTCCACCTCGGAGAAGCCCAGGCGGTCGGCGTTGGAGATGTCGAAGACGGAGCCCACGGCCGCCGTGTCCACCCCACCTGTGGGGACAGATCGCCGGCATCACCCGTGGGTGGCCCCAGCTCGGCCCCATGTCCCCCCCCTGGTGGCACCGTGGTTGAGGTCCTGCATGTCCCCTGTGGGTGCTGTGGTTGAGGTGGTCCCTGGTGCTCCTAGGTGTCCCTGTGGACCATGTGGCCTCCGTGTCCCCTGTAGCCTCCTGTGCTCTCCATGTACCCCATGTCCTCCATGGCCCACTTGTCCTTGGTGCCCACCTGTGTCCCCCATGTCCCCTTTGCCCTCTGTGGCCACCTGTGTCCCGTGTCCCTTGTATCCTCCATGGCCCATTTGTCCTTGGTGCCCACTTGTGTCCCCCATGTCCCCATGTCCCTCCTGGGCACCTCGTGTCCCTTATGTTCCGCATGTCCCCATGTGTCCCCACACTCACCCCTGCCCTCCTAACACCTCCATGTCTCTGTAACCAACCTGTGTCCCCTCGTGTCCCTGCATCTCCATACCCACCCATGTCCCCTGTAACCCTGTGTCCCCATGTCCCTCCATCCCCATACCCACCTGTGTCCCCCCATGTCCTCCTGTGTCCCCATGTCCCTTTGTCCCCCTGTCCCCAGTCATGTCCCCACATCACCCGTGTCCCCACGCACCAGTGCCGCGTTTCTGCAGCCGCAGGCGGCCCAGCACCTCCTCGAATTTCGGGTGCTGGCTGAGCTTGGGCAGGCGCACGTGGACGCCGCCGCGCAGCCCCGTGCCCAGGTTCGAGGGGCAGGTCAGGATGTAGCCCAGGTGCTCGGTCCACATGAAGGGGTGTCCGGCCTTGCAGAAGATCTCCTCAATCTGTGGGGGGGGACAGAGAGGGACATTGTGGAACCACCCATGGGACACCCCCATGGGACCACCTGTGGGACCACCACCAACACCAGGGATCACCCATGTCCCCTCCAGGAACCCTCCCTGCCCAGACCTGGCACCCCAAGGTCCCCGCTGCCACCACCGTCGCAGATCCCCCTCCAGCTCCACCAGCCCAGGACCACCATGTCCCAGAAACTCCCCATGTCCCCAAGACCCCCTATGTCCTCCATGTCACCCATGCCTCTCTATGTCCCCCTATGTCCCCAAGATCCTCCAGATGCCCTGTATCCCCCATGTCCCCCAGTGTCCCCACCATGCCCACATCCCCAAGACCCTCCATGTCACCCATGACCACCTGCAACCCAATGCCCCCCGTGTACCCCCGATGTCCCCACCTTCTTGAGGCCGACGCAGAAGCGCCTGAACACCTCCTTCATGTTGCCGCCCTTCTCCATGGAGATGACGCGGAGGTGGTCCTCCTCATTCACCCACACCAGGAAGGTCTTGTTGTCGTTGTGCCTGCGGGGACACACTCAGCACCAGCCTGGGGACCCCCCTGGTGCCCGGCCAACCCCACGGCCTCCCCCGCAGAGGGACAGGGACCCAGGTGTCCAGATGCCCTCAGGTGTCCCGCCAGGATGGACACCAGGATTGAGGTGTCCCCTTGCACATACACCACCGCCCAGGCAGGACCCAGGCACCCGGGCACCCACCAGATGCCGCGGGCGTCGGGCCAGTCGCGGGCCATGCCCGAGGCGAGCAGCAGGGGCGACACGGGCTTGTCGAAGAGGAAGTGGTCGTCGATGAGCTGCTGCTGCTCCGCCTCCGTCATGGCCTTCAGCGGGTAGTAGCGGCCCTTGAACTCCCCCTCCAGGCTGTTCAGGGCTGGGAAGGGGGGGGTGAGGGGCGGGGTCATGTCCAGGCCACGCCCCCACTGCACAGACCACGCCCACACCCATACCCCCCAGGCCACGCCCATGCCTGACCTAGGCCACGCCCACACCATGGCATTCCCAAGCCACACCCACATCCCTATGCCATGCCCATATCCACACCAGGCCACACCCACCTGCACAGGCCACGCCCACACCGTACAGGCCACGCCCACCTCCATTCATGGCCATGCCCACACCCAAAGCCACACCCTCTCCCAGCCAAACCATGCCCAGACCCAAAGCCACGCCCACACCCAATAAAAGCCACGCCCATGCCCACTCCAGGCCACGCCCACCAACTGCTTGCATCACCTGCGGGCCCTTGCCCACACATGAGGCCACGCCCCCATATAAAGGCCCCACCCACTGCCATCCCAGACCACGCCCCCACCTCCCAGCATCACCTGTCACACTCAGCCCTGCCCCGCCCACCACCCTCCTGGCTCCACCCACCCCAGGCCATGCCCACCCCACCCACTCCTGCAAAGGCCCCGCCCACCTCCCCAGGCCCCACCCCCCTGCAGCCAGCACACTGGGCTGAGCATGGAAGTCCCTCTCCCCTGGCTGCAGGCCCTGCCCACACCTCCAGCCCCGCCCCTGGCAGCAAGCCCCGCCCCTAGCAGCAGGCCCCGCCCCTCACCGTTGACGGACAGCTTCTCGATGGCGCGGCGCTCGCCCCGGCTGCAGTGGGGCGGCAGCGAGTAGCCCTTGATGCTGCGCCCGGTGCGCACCCGGCTGCTCAGCACGTACTTGGGGTCCAGGTCGTCCCCTCCCTGCCAGCACCCGTCAGCGGGGGCCCAGGCGTCCGGGCACCCCCGCGTCCCCCTGGCCCAGGAGGGACCCAGGCGTCCGGGTCCGCTGGACCCCCACCCAACACCTCCTGGTCCCCACTCCCACCACCCAGGAGGAACCCAGGCATCGGGGTCTGCTTGACCCCCCACCCAACACCTCCTGGTCCCCACTCCCACCACCCAGGAGGGACCCAGGTGTCTGGGTCTCCTTGACCCCCCACCCAACACCTCCTGGTCCCCATTCCCACCACCCAGGAGGAACCCAGGCATCGGGGTCTCCTTGACCCCCCCACCCAACACCTCCTGGTCCCCATTCCCACCACCCAGGAGGAACCCAGGTGTCCAGGCACCCTTAAATCCCCTTGATCCCCACCCCAACACCCCCTGGTCCCCACTCCCCCCACCCAGCAGGAACCCCGGCGTCCGGCACCTTGAGGTTCTCATGGTTGAGGTCGGTGCGGTGCTTGTCGGTGGGCTTGTAGCCGCCGTGGCGGTCCTGGATGACGGGGTCGAAGAGATCCTTGAAGACCTCGTAGGACTCCTCGTCCCCGGCCACGCAGCCCACCGTCATGATGAATGGGTGCCCTGCGGGCGGCCGGCGCGTCAGTGGGTGCCAGTACCAGCACCAGGAACCAGCATCGGGCACCAGCACCCGACACACCAGCACTGGCCGAGGGGATACCAGCAGCACTGAGGCTGGTCAAGGGGACACTAGGGCTGGCCGAGGGGACATTGGGGCTGGTGGACAGGGACACTGAGGACACTGGGACTGGCCAAGGGGACAGTGGGGACTCCAGGGTGGGTTGAGAGGCCCCTGGGGACACCGGGTCTGGCCAAGGGGACACTGGGGGCACCAAGGCTGGTTGAGGGTCCCCTGGGGACATTGTGGATGGCCAAGGGGACACCAAGGCTGGTTGAGGGTCCCCTGGGGACATTGTGGATGGCCAAGAGGACACTGGGGACACCAAGGCTCATTGAGGGTCCCCTGGGGATATCATGGATGGCCAAGGGGACACTGGGGACACCAAGGCTCACTGAGGGGACATCGGGGTGGGCCGAGGGGGCTGCCGGGTGCCCACCAGGGTTGTCGACACCGGTCTGGATGACGTCGTCGAGGGTGAAGCCGCTGGGCGTCTCCTTGTCGCGCAGGCGCTGGTAGAGGGCGGGCGTCAGCACCTTGGCCATGTGGTTGTTGTGCTTGGTGAGGTCGGGGAACTCCTCCTCCGCCGAGAACTTCAGCTTGTGCTTGTTGTGGGTGCTGCTGAAAGGCATGGTGGCGGCGGGCCTGCGCGGCACCGGCCCCCGCGTCAGCCACCGGGCTCGGCATGGCCATCAGGGATAGGTGACAGGCATCAGGCATGGGCATGGCATGGGACATGGCATGGCATGGAGAACAGCATGGGACATGGCATGGGACAGCATGGCACAGGGCACAGCATGGGGGTGGCAGGCCTGTGGGGCACAGGCATCAGGCATGGGACACAGCATGGAACATGGCATGGGGCATGGCATGGGACACGGCATGGCATGGGGCACAGCACCCCATGGGGCACAGCATGGGGCACAGCATGGGGCATGGCACAGGTCATGGCATGGGGCACAGCATGGGGCATGGAATGGCACAGGACACGGCTATCAGGGCCAGGTGACAGGCACGGGACACTGCACGGGACATGGCACAGGGCACAGCATGGCACAGGACACAGCACGGCACAGGACACAGCTGTCAGGGCCAGGTGCTGGGCATGGCATGGGGGACATGGCACCCTGTCACAACACTGCCCGGACCTGGCACGGAGGTGCTGCAAAAGCTGGGGGGGGGGGGGGGACATAGGTGCCACGGCACGGGGGACACGGCAAGGACACGGGGACATGGCATGGGGACGTGGGATGGGCATGGGAGTAACAGGGGGACATGGCACGAGCACAGGGGACGTGTGGGACATGGCATAGGGGACACAGGGGACATGGGGGACATGGGATGGGGGGATGTGGGGGACATGGAGAACATGGCGTGGACACAGAGGACATGGCACATGGGACACGGCATAGGGGACACAGGGGACACAGGGGACATGGAGGACACAGCATGGACACAGGGGACGGGGGAGGGAGCACAGCCCAGCACTGGATCGGGCCGGGCGGGCACTAGGACCCTGGGGGGCGGAGCAGTGATGGGCGTGTCCCCGGTGGGGCAGGGTATAGGGGGCGTGTCCCCGGGGGCGGGGCGTGTCCCGGGGGCGGGGCCTGAGCCAGCCGGCAGGTGCCGGGCAGGTCCCGGCTATATTTGGCCGGGTCGAGCCAGGGGCTATTTATAGCCCCCAAAGGGCACCGGGAGCCGAACCGGGGGGGGGGGGGGGGGGGGGGGCTGGTACCGGCTCTGCCCCGCCCGGTACCGGCACAGTCAGACCCGGTGCAGCCCGGTGCGGGGACCGCGGGGGTCGGACCCGGCTCGGGTCGGTGCTGGAGGGGTCGGACCCGGTTCGGGTCGGTACCGGAGGGGTCCAGCCCGGTTTGGGTCAGTACCGGAGGGGTTGGACCCGGCTCGGCTTGGTACCGGAGGGGTCCAGCCCAGTTTGGGTCAGTACCGGAGGGGTTGGACCCGGCTCGGCTTGGTACCGGAGGCGTCCAGCCCAGTTTGGGTCAGTACCGGAGGGGTTGGACCCGGCTCGGGTCGGTACCGGAGGCGTCCAGCCCGGTTCGGGTCAGTACCGGAGGGGTCGGACCCGGCTCGGCTCGGTACCAGAGGGGTCCAGCACAGTTTGGGTCGGTACCAGAGAGGTCAGACCCAGCTCGGGTCAGTACCGGAGGGGTCCAGCCCGGTTTGGGTCAGTACCGGAGGGGTCGGACCCGGCTCGGGTCGGTACCGGAGTGGTCCAGCACAGTTTGGGTCAGTACCGGAGGGGTCGGACCCGGCTTGGGTCAGACCCGGCCCGGTTCGGTTCAGCAGCGGAGGGGGCCGGTCCGGACCGGTGCCGGTGCCGGGGTGTTACCTGAGCGGGACGGACGAGCGGGTCGGGTCGGGTCGGAGGGGTCGGACCGGCGGCAGTGGCGGCGGCGGCGGGATCGGGGCTGGACACCGGCCTTTATAGCCCCGGGGTCGCGCCGCCCCCCCCCCCGCCTCGGCCCGCCCCCGGTGGCACCGGGGTCCTGGGGGTACCGGGGGGGGGGGGGGGCCGGTACCACCCACCACCGGGCTACATCGAGCCGGACCGGCTCAGCCAAACTGGGACCGGGGGGGCAGAACCGGGACCGGGGGGGAAAACCGGGACCGGGGTGGGCAGAACCAGGACCCAGTGGGTAAAATCGGGACTGGGGAGGCAGAACCGGGACCAGGGGGACAAAACCGGGCCCAGGGGGGCAGAACTGGGACCAGAGGGGCAGAACCAAGCCTAGGGGGTAAAACTGGGACCGGGGGGACAAAACCAGATCCAGGGGGGCAGAACCGGGACCGGGGGGCAGAACTGGGACGGGGGGGGGCAGAACCAGTGCCCCCACAGGACCCAGGGAGTAAAACCGGGCTCAGGGGAACAGAACCGGGACCCGGGGGGTAAAACCGGGACAAGAGGGGCAGAACCGGGCCCCGGGGGGCAGTGCACCGAGCCCCGGCCTCGCCGGGACCCCCGCAGGCCCCCCCCGGATCCACCCCCTGCCCCGAGCGGGTCAGGCCTCAGCGGGGTCGGGTGTCCGGTGGGCGCCCTGCCCGGCAGCTGCCCGGCCCCGAAATACGGCGGCAAGGTGGGTCCGGGCGCGGGGCCAGCGAGGCGCCCGCCGCCTCCGGCCCTCGCACGCACGTCCTTGCACGGGTGTCCTGCGCCTTGCACGGGTGTCCCACACCTTGCATAAGTGCCCTGCGCCTTGCACAGGCGCCCTGCACCTTGCACGAGTGTCCTGCACCTTGCATGGGCGCCCTGCACCTTGCACAAGCATTCTGCACCTTGCACGGGTGCCCTGTGCCTTGCATGGGTGCCCTGCTCCTTGCACAAGCGTCCTGCGCCTTGCACGGGTGCCCTGCACCCTGTTCTCTGCTTGGGCCTTGCTGTTTCACCCCATGCACACTCTTCACCGCACGGTGCACACCGCATGCCGCACGCTGCAAGGTGCACACACTGCACGGCACGCAGCGCACACTGCATGTCACACACTGCAAGGTGCACGCACTGCACGGTGCACACTGCAAGGTGCACACACTGCATGGAGCGCGGCGCACACCACACGTCGCACGCCGCAAGGTGCATGCACTGCATGGCACGCAGTGCACACCGCACGTCGCATGCTGCAAGGTGCATGCACTGCACACTGCACAGTGCACACCGCACGTTGCAGGCTGCAAGGTGCATGGCGCACAGTGCACCCCCTCCACACACCCCCTTCGTTGCACACTGCACGGGAGAAAAGGGAGGGAGAAATGGGGAGAGGAAATGGGGAAAGAGCGGAGAGATGGAGGGATGGGTGGAGTGGTGGAGGGACGAATAGAGAGGATGGGAGGATGGAGAGAGGGAAAGGGGAGCAGAGAGATGTCGGGAGGAGATGGAGGAAGGGATGACGAGAGGGTAGAAGAAGAGAAGGATGCAGGGAGAGAGGGCTGGAGGGAGGGGTAGAGGGATGGAGAGAGGGCAGAGGGAGGGAGAGAGGGATGAATAGAGAGGATAGAGGGAGAGAGGGATTGAGAGACAGAGAGAGGGATGGAGAGAGAGAGAGGGATGGAGGGAGGGATAAAAGATGGAGGGAGGGAGGGGGAGATGGAGGCATAGAGGGAGAGATGGAGGGATGGGGGAGGGAGAGGGGAGAGGGGAGAGGAAGGGAGGGAGGGATAGATGGACAGAGAGAGAGATGGGGAGACCCAGGCGAGGAGGGGCCACCCACAAGGACCCCGCCGCCCACGCTGGGCCCATGGGTGCCTCTTGGGGACACGGTGGCACCCCCATCCCCGCACTGGGCAGGGCCCAAAATAGCCACGGCGGGTGCCAGCAGCCCCCCTGTGTCCCCCACCCCCACCCCACGGCACAGGGGTCCCCGGTGTGGGTGCTGGGCTGGAGGGGGGGGTCAGGGTGCTGGGGGCACCCAGCTGGTGCTGTGACCCCAGGGGAGGATCCGCTGGATCAGGGCAATTCTAGCCGGGGGCCAGCGCCCCCCCCCCCCCCCAAGCACCCGGTATTTTTAGGCCGGATCAGGTTACCGGCGGGGATCCGGTGTCGGCGGGGCTGGGGCAGGTGCCGGGGACCCCGGCGGGGGGGACCGGGAGGGCCGGGCGGCAGGGTGGCCCCGGGCACCCAGGGGTGGGGGAACCCCCCCTCCCCCCCAGCACCGGGGTGGGTGCTGGAGGAGGGGGTTCGGGGTGCACGTGCCCCCCAAGCAGGGCTGCACCCACCCCAGAGTAGGTGGGTGGGGGTCTGGGTGCCCCCAGGGTGGACAGAGGGGGGTCTAGATTACCCCCCCCCAGGGTGGGCAGGGGGTGGTTAGGGACCCCCCCCATGGTGGGTACAGGGGGGTCTGGGTGCCCCCAGGGTGGGCATGGGGGGGTCAGGAGCCCCCCAAGGTGGGGGGGGGATATGGACCCCCCCCCCAGGGATGGATCTCCATACCTCTGGGGGTGCCCCACACCCCACGGGGTGCCCCTGGGTGCCACATACTTCAGGGGGTGCCCCTTGCCTATGGGGGTGCCAATAGGGTGCCCCATAGCCCTGGGGGTGTCCCTTGCCCATGGGGTGCCCCATAACCCCGGGGGGGGGGTTCCCTGGTCCTTGGGGTGCCCCAAAACCCCAGGGGGTGCTCCCTACCCGGGGGTGTCCTTGCTCATGGGGTGCCCCACATCTCTGGGGTGTCCCTTGCCCATTGGGTGCCCCATAACCCCAGGGATGCCCCACACCTTCACTGCGTCCCTTTCCCACAGGGTGCCCCACACCTCTGGGGTGCCCCTTGCCCATGGGGTGCCCCACAACCCCCTGAGGTGCCCCAAAACCACATGGGGTGCCCCACACCTCTGGGGTGCCCCACAACCACATGGGGTGCCCCATAACTCAGGGTGTCCCCTGCCCATGGGGTGCCCCACAACCCCCTGGGTGCCCCACACCTCTGGGGTGCCCCTTGCCCATGGGGTGCCCCCTAACCCCGGGGGTTTCCCTTGTCCTTGGGGTGCCCCCAGACCCCATGGGGTGCCCCACAACCCCAGGGGCGCCCCTTGCCCATGGGGCGCCCCACAACCCCGGAGGTTCCCCCCCCCCCCACGGCAGCACCACTCGGGGTCGCCCCATCGCCCCGGTGCCGGTATGGCGGGCGGCGGCGTGGGGGGGGGGGGGCCGCCAAGATGGCGGCGGCGGGGGCGGCGCGCGGGGCATTGTGGGGCCGCGGCGGCCGCAGGTGAGCCGGGGCGGGGGGGGGGGGGGGGGGCGGTGATGCCGGAGCCCGGCGGCAGGTGGGTGCGAGCGGCCGCGCCGCGCTACCGGCGACCGGATCGGGCCGGTTCAAGCCGGTCCGGGACGGGAGGGAGGGGGCGGTCCGGTTGGAGGGGAGGGGGGCGGCTTTGAGGGGGGGGATGCGATTTTAAGGGGAGGGGGGTACGATCCGAGAGGGGGGGTCGGGCTCTCCCGCTCCCGGTGCGATGCGCTGGCCCGGCCCGGCCCGGCCGAACCGGCGGCTCCGCTCGGTGCTGCTGCCGCCGGTGGGGCCGGGCCGGGGGGCGCGCGCGGGGCGGGGCGGGGCGGGGGGCGCCGGGGCGCATGCGCGCGGGGGGGGGTGGGCGGCTGGAGAGGGGCGTGTGCGCATGCGCCTGCCGCCGGGGGGCGCGCGTGCACTCGCGCGTGCAAGGGAGCTGCGTGTGCGCATGCGCGTACGGGGGGTCCGCGCGTGCAAGGGGGCGCGTGCACGGGGGGGGGCTGCGTGTGCGCACGCGCGTGCAAAAGGGGGCCCCTGTGCTCGCGCGTGTGCAAGAAGGGGGTTGCGTGTGCAAGGTGGGGGGGGCACGTGCGTGTGCACCCACCTGCAAAGCCGGGTTGTGCGTGCACACACGAGTGCAAAGCCCGGTTGCGTGCGCATGCGTGAGTGCAAACCTGGCTTGTGCATGCGCATGTTAGTGCAAAGCAGGGTTTAGTGTGCACAGTGCAAAGCCGGGCTTAGTGTGCATGCACAAGTGCCAAGCCTGGTTGTGTGTGCAAAGCCTGGTTGTGTGGGCATGTGCGAGTGCAAAGCTGGCTTGCGTGTGCACGCACAAGTGCAACGTGGGCTAGTGCAAAGCCCCGGGCGAGGGCTGAGAGGGTGCACACGAGTGTGCGAGGCTGGGGGTGGGTGCCGCCCTCCTGTGCCAGCCTGGGTGGCGGAGGGTTGAGCGCTGGGCACGCACACGCGTGTGCAAGGCCAGGCCGCACGTGTGGGCCGGGCGGGCACACGTGCGCTGGGGCGTGGACGCACGAGGCCTTTGCACGTGGCGCCCGCGGGCAAGCGTGGGAACGCCGGCCGCGTCACCTGGGCAGAGCCGCCCCGGGGGCACCGCACCCCGCTGGGTGCCAGCACCGCTCCAGCACCCCGTGCCCAGCACCCCGTGCCCGGCTCCGGCACCCGTGTGTGACACACGTGCCCAGCTCTGACACCTCTGCGTGACACCCATGCTGGGCTCTGGCACCCATGCCCAGCACCCGTATCCACCTCCGGCACTCGTGCATGACACCCGTGCATGTCACCCGTGCATGACACCCGTGCCGGGCTCTGGCACCCATGCCCAGCACCCGTATCCACCTCCGGCACCTGTGCATGACACCCGTGCATGTCACCCATGCATGACACCCGTGCCGGGCTCTGGCACCCGTGCCCAGCACCCGTATCCACCTCCGGCACCTGTGCATGACACCCGTGCTGGGCTCTGGCACCCGTGCCCAGCACCCGTATCCACCTCCGGCACCTGTGCATGACACCCGTGCATGACACCCGTGCATGACACCCATGCACAGCTCTGGCATCTGTGCCCAGCACCCGTGCCTGTGCCTGTCTCTGGCACCCGTGCATGACACCCGTGCCGGGTTCTGGCGCCTGTGCGTGACACCCGTGCATGACACCCATGTGTGACACCCGTGCCTGGGTCTGACCCCCGTGCCCAGCACCCATGCATGGTACCCGTGCCCAAATCCAGCACCCATGCCCGGCCACCATGTCCACCTCGGCACCCATCCCCGCAGCACCCCATCCTGCCTGTCCCCGGTGCCGGGCTGCCCGTGCCACCCTGGGGGGGGACGGACACCCTGGGCACGGTGACCCCCATCCCGCCCCTCCGCCCCCGCAGGCTCGGCGGCCCCATGGCGGCGCCCGGCGGGGACCCGGCGGGCCGCCCGGCGCCCGACGCCCTGGTGGCGGGCGCCCGGCAGGTGGTGAAGGGGCTGGAGGCGCTGCGGGCCGAGAGCCGGGAGCTGCTGCGGGTGCTGGAGCCGGCGGCGCCCCGCGACGCCCCGGAGCTGCTGGCGGAGAAGCGGGAGCTGGCGCAGCGCTCGCTCGACGGCATCGAGCTGGGCCTGGGCGAAGCAGAGGTATGTGGAGGGGTGCTGGGTGCTGGGGGTGGGCTGCAGCGCCGGAGCCGGGTGCTGGAGCCAGGGTGGGTCCTGGGTGCTGGAACCGGGATGGGTGTTGGAGCCTGAGCTGGGTGCTAGAGCTGGGATGGGTGCTAGAATTGGGTGCTAGTGCCGGTGCTAGAGCTGGGATGGGTGCTGGACCCCAATCTGGGTGCTAGAGCTGGGATGGGTGCTGGAGCTGGGCACTGGAGCTGGGTGCTGGAACCAGGATGGGTGCTGGAGCTGGGGTGGGTGCTAGAGCTGGGTGCTAGAGCTGAGGTGAGTGCTGGAGCTGGGAACTAGTTGGGTGCTAGAGCTGGGCACTGGAGCTGGGTACTAGAGCCAGGTGCTGGGTGCTAGAGCTGGGTGCTGGAACCAGGATGGGTGCTGGAGCCTGAGCTGGGTGCTGGAGCTGGGATGGGTGCTAGAGCTGGGGTGGGTGCTGGAGCTGGGAACTATCTGGGTGCTAGAGCTGGGCACTGGAGCTGGGCGATGGAGCTGGGATGGGCTCTGGAGCCAGAGCTGGATGCTAGAGCTGCGAGCTGGAACTAGGTACTGGGTGCTAGAGCTGGGTGCTGGAGCCAGGTGCTGGGTGCTAGAGCTGGGCACTGGAGCTGGGATGGGTGCTGGGTGCTAGAGTTGGGTGCTGGAACTGGGTTGGGTTCTGGAGCCGGAGCTGGGTGCTAGAGCTGGGCGCCGGGTGCCGCGTCCGTGCCCGACACCCTCCCTCTGCACCCAGCTGCTGCTGGGGCTGTGGGCGCACGTCGGGGCGCTGGAGGCCGAGCGGCAGCGGCTGCGGGCGCAGGCCACCCGCCTGGCCCAGGAGAACGTGTGGCTGCAGGAGGAGCTGGCGGGCGCCCGGGCCCGGCTCGGGCGCAGCCAGGAGGCCGTCGCCCACCTCCAGGAGGACACCCGGCGCCTGGAGCTCGCCGGCCGCCCCCGGCGCTCCTCGGTGCCCCGCGACGCCGACCGCAAGGACAGCCTGGCCTCGCTCTTTGGCGGTGACGAGGATGAGCAGGATGAAGGTAGGGAGGTGCCTGGGGCTGTGTCCTTCTCCATGGCTGTGTCCTTCTCCATGCTCAGCTCTGGATCCTTCCCCGTGGCCATGACCAGCTCCATCTCCTTCCCTGTGGCCATGTCCAGCTCCATGTCCTTCCCCATGGCCATTCCCATCTCCATGCCCAGCTCTATGTCCTTCCCCATGGCCATGACCACCTCCGTGTCCTTCCCCATGGCTGTGTCCAGCTCCATGTCCTTCCCATGACCATTCCCAGCTCCATGCCCTTTCCCATGACCATTCCCAGCTCCATGACCACCTCCGTGTCCTTCCCCATGGCTGTGTCCTGCTCCAGGTCCTTCTCCATGACCATGCCCGGCTCCCATCCTTCTCCATTCCCATGTCCAGCTCTGTGTCCTCCTCCATGGCCATGACCAGCTCCACATCCTTCTCCGTGGCCATTCCCAGCTCCATGTCCTTCTCCATGACTATTCCCAGCTCCATGCCCAGCTCCATGCCCTTCTCCATGGCCATGCTGGCTCCATGTCCTCCCCCTCGGCTGTGCCAGACTCCAACGCCACCGTTCCCGCAGGGTCCGCAGCGGTGGCAGAGGCAGCACCCAGCGGCTACGAGATCCCGGCGCGGCTGCGCACCCTGCACAACCTGGTGATCCAGTACGCGGCGCAGGGCCGCTACGAGGTGGCCGTGCCCCTCTGCAAGCAGGCGCTCGAGGACCTGGAGAAGAGCTCGGGCCACCGCCACCCCGACGTGGCCACCTTGCTCAACATCCTCGCCCTGGTGTACAGGTGAGGGCTGGGCTGGGCGGGCGATGGGTGCCGGAGCCAGGATGGGTGCCGGTGGCACGGTGGGTGCTGGTGCCCCTCGCCCACCGCTTGCCCACCCGCCGCAGGGACCAGAACAAGTACAAGGAGGCCACGGATCTGCTCAACGACGCCCTGGGCATCCGGGAGCAGACGCTGGGCACTGAGCACCCGGCTGTGAGTGGGGTCCTGCGCCGGCCGGCTGGGCACCCTGGGGTGTCCCCGGGGAGGGGACGGGGTCCTGTCCCCCGAGGGTGGCAGGGGGACGGCTGAGGGTTTGTGTCCCCGGGGTGACCAGGGAGGTCCATGTCCCCAGGATGCTGGGGGTTCCCCAGGGGTGTCCGTGTCCCCGGGGTGCCGATGCCCACGGGGTGCCCAGGGAATGGGTCCCGTGGGTGCCGGGGCTTGGACCCCATCCTGTCCCCCGTCCCCACAGGTGGCGGCGACGCTGAACAACCTGGCGGTGCTGTACGGCAAGCGGGGCCGCTTCCAGGAGGCCGAGCCGCTGTGCAAGCGGGCGCTGGAGATCCGCGAGAAGGTCCCGTGGGTGCTGCGGGCGCGGGGATGGCGTGGGCACCCTATGGGGACGGCCACTCCGTGGGCATGGGCACCATCACCCCATGGGGTGGCTCTGGCACGGGCACCCAGCTCCAGCACCCAGCCTGTCCCAGCCCCATGCCCACCAGGTGTTGGGTGCTGAGCACCCATAATCACCTCTCCTGGCCTGCCAGGAGTTGAGCACCCACACCCATCTCTCCTCACCCTTACCTGTTGGGTGCTGAGTACCCATAACCACCTCTCCTGGCCCCCCAGGAGTTGAGCACCCATACCCACTTCTCTTCACCCTTTGGTCTTGGGTGCTGAGCACCCATAACCACCTCTCCTGGCCCGCCAGGAGCTGAGCATCCATAACCACCTCTCCTCATCCTTAGGTCCTGAGTGCTGAGCACCCATAACCACCTCTCCTGGTCCCCCCAGGAGCTGAGCACCCATACCCACTTCTTTTCACCCTTTGGTCCTGGGTGCAGAGCACCCATACCCACCTCCTTTTGCCCCCCTCAGGTGCTGGGTGCTGAGCACCCCGACGTGGCGAAGCAGCTCAACAACCTGGCGCTGCTGTGCCAGAACCAGGGCAAGTTCGGCGAGGTGGAGGGCTACTACGGGCGGGCGCTGCGCATCTACGAGCGGCGCCTGGGCCCCCGCGACCCCACCGTGGCCAAGACCAAGACCAACCTGGTAGGGTGCCGTATCCCCCCCCCAGGGATGCCCCATGGCACCCATGGGTGCCCGCTGACGCCCACTCTGCCCTCTCCTCCCCCCCGCCCCCCCCCCCCCAGGCCTCCTCCTACCTCAAGCAGGGCAAGTACAAGGAGGCCGAGGAGCTCTACAAGGAGATCCTGAGCTCGCACGAGCTGAGCGCCCACGGTGAGCCGGGACAGGGGGGCATCCCTGGGTGCTGCAGCAGGTGTGGGGGTGCCAGGGGAGGGGGTGACCATGGTTATGGGGTTCCAGGGGACATGGGTGGCATTGGAGGGGTGGGGGGAACACCACATGTCCTGCTCCTGTCCCCTCTCTCTCTGCCCAGGTGACTTCGGCCAGGCCAGCGTGGCTCCTTCGAGCAGGGTAAGGTGGTGGTGGGGTCCCGGGGGGGCTCCAAGGGCACCCTGGGGACCTGGACAGGGTGGAGGGACCCTGCTTGGCTCCAAGGACACCCTGGGGACCCAGTTGGGGTGGGGGGACCCTGCTTGGCTCCAAGGACACCCTGGGGACCCAGTTGGGGTGGGGGGACCCTGCTTGGCTCCAAGGACACCCAGGGGACCTGGATGCCCTTCCCTGGCTCCCCCCCTCCAGGCACCCAAGGGTGCCCTGCAACGGAGCAGCTCCTTCTCCAAGCTGCGGGAGTCCATCCGGCGCGGGAGCGAGAAGCTGGTGTCGCGGCTCCGAGGCGAGGGCACCCCCAAACCTGGGTAAGGCAGCTCGGGGCACCCCGGGGTGACAGCTTGGGGCACCCCAGGGTGGTGGCTCGGGTGTCCCAGAGCCGGGCGCCGAGTCCCCTCTCCTTCCCGTCCTGGCAGGCTCAAGCGCGCCAGCTCCCTCAACGTGCTGCACGTGGGCGAGCGCCCGGCGGCTCCGGTGAGTCCCTTTGCTCCACGTCCCCCTGTCCCCGGCTCGGCCTCGGCTCATCCCAGCGCCGTCGCCGGCCCGCAGGTCCCCGAGCAGCAGCTGCCCAAGAGCCGCATCCTCAGCGCCAGCACCCACGACCTCGCGCACGACGGCTGAGCGCACGACGGCACGGAGGGTCCGTCTGTCCACGGAGAAGGCGAGCAGCCACCTCCGGGCTTGGAAACGGAGCCGGCTGCGGGCACCCACGTTGCGCGCCCGTGGGTGCCGCGGCCGAGGCTCCGTATTTGTCGTATTTAGAGGCTGTAGCAGGGAGCCGGGTGTCACGGTGTCGCGGGAATAAAGTGCAGAGACGCAGCGGTGGCCAAGCTGGGGGCTCCTGCCTCCGGCCGTGGCTTTATTTCGGGGCTCGAATACAAAAAAAAAGGCAAACCAAGAGTCCCTGCACGGCAGGGAGCCGGTGGGAAGTGCCGGGGCCGAATGTCCAGCTCCGAACGTGGCCGGGAGGGATCCGGGCTCCGACGCGCAGCTCCAAGCGCAGTGTGTGTGTGGGGGGAGGATCTGCACTCTGACCTGCAGCTCTGATTGCGGCGGGGGGGAATCTGGGCTCCAACCTGCAGCTCCGAGCGTTGCAGAGGGAGGATCCAGGCTCCCACGTGCAGCTCCAATCGTGGTGGGGGGGGGGGGGGGGGGAGGGGATCCGGGCTCCGACATGCGGCGCCAATCGCAGCGGGGCAGGATCCAGGCTCTGAGGTGCAGCTCCAAGTACGCTGGGGGGGGGATCCGGGCTCCGACGTGCAGCTCCGAGCGTGGCAGGGGCGGCAGGATCCAGGCTCTGACCTGCAGCTCCGACGGTGGTGGCAGGATCCGCTCCCCAACGCGCAGCTCCGAGCGCGGCGCTCACACCTGCTGCGCGATCTGCTCGATGCGCTGCAGGATCTCCTCCGACTGCAGCTGCTCCAGCGTGAGCAGGGAGAGCCCCAGCTGGTCCTCCTGGCGCCGGGGACGGGAGGACGGGTGAGCGGGGGGATCCCCGGCATCCCGGCGCCCGCCGCCCCCGGCGCCCGCCGCTCCTCACCCGGTGGAAGGGCTGGGCCATCTGGCGCAGGAAGAACTTGGCCACCTGCACGGCCTCGTCCACGGTGAGGTTGAGGTTGGCGTCGGTGATGTGCTCCTGGATCCAGCGCGGCAGCTTGCCCCGCTTGTCGGCCCGGGCGAACCGCTGCGGGAGAGGGGCAGAGCGTGGGTGCCGGGCGCCCGCCCCGCCGGCGCCCGGCACCCGCCGCCCGCCGCCGGCACCCACCTTGTCGGCGAAGACCATGAGGCCGTAGTCGGTCTTGCCGCGCAGCGCCCGGCCCACGCACTGGGCCGCGTGGCGCATGGCGTCGAAGGTGAGGAAATCGTTCTCCCGGATCTGGAACTGGTCGCGGAGGTACTCGAGCCGGGCCTGGAGGGGCGAGACGGGGTGGGGGGGTGGGGGGACAGAGCCCCCCCGGGTGCCCACCTGTGTCCCCAGGGAGCCCGGCTGCGTTCCCAGGGTGTCCCACTGTGTCCCTGGGGCGGCCAACTGGTGTCCCAAGGGTGCCTGGCTGTGCCCCACGGTGTCCCCAGGGTGCCTGGCTGTGTCCCACCGTGTCCCTGGGGCGCCCGACTGTGCCTCATGGGTGCTGCACGGTGTCCCCAGGGTGCCCAGCTGTACCCCATGGGTGCCCCACCGTACTCCACTGTGTCCCCGGGGTGCCTAACTGTACCCCATGGGTGCCCTGCTGTGTCCCCAGGGTACCTAACTGTGACCCATAGGTGCCCCACTGACTGCTCAGGGTGCCCGACTGTACCCCTAGGATGCCTGGCCATGCCCCTGGGGTGCCCAGCTGTGCCCCACGGTGTCCCCAGGGTGCCCAGCTGTACCCCATAGGTGCCCGGCTGCACCCTTTGGGTGCCTGGCTGTGCCCCACGGTGTCCCCAGGGTGCCCAGCTGTACCCCATAGGTGCCCGGCTGTGTCCTCTGGGTGCCCAGCTGTGCCCCACGGTGTCCCCAGGGTGCCCAGCTGTACCCCATAGGTGCCCGGCTGCACCCTTTGGGTGCCTGGCTGTGCCCCTGGGGCACCCCACTGCGTCCCTTGGGTGCCTGGCCGTCTCCCTGGGTGCCTGGCCGTGCCCGTGGGTGCCCCGCTGAGCCCCCTGCTCACCTTGAGGATGCGGCTCTGGGTGTAGACGTAGGGCACCCCGAACATGATGACGGCCCGGCCGTAGTGGTGCACTGCGGGCGGCGAAGCGGGTGCTGAGGGCGGCTCCGCGCCCCGGCGGCCACCCGCGGTCCCAACCCGGGCGCGGGCACTTACCGAAGTCGATGCCCTCCGACACCTTGCCCCGGGCCACCGAGAGCAGGATGGCACCCCGGCCGTTCTCGCAGGCCTGCGAACCGCCCCGGCGTCAAGCGGGGCGCCGACGGGTGACGGGTGTCACCCGTCGGGGCCCCGCTCCACCCCGGAGCCGGCAGCACCCACCTCCTGGTACTTCTCCAGGGCCATGCTGGTCTCAGCCCCGTCCTGCGTCTCGATGAAGATGAGCTTGTTCCTCTGGATGTTCTCCAAGATGCCCTGGCGGGGGGGGGACACGGGTGTCACGCCACGGCCCTGGGGGACACCGGGCCACCCCAGGGGACGCGACGTGGGGCCGGGGGCCTGGTGCGGCGGGCGCCCGTACCTGCTCGTACCACGAGGCCACGATGTTCTCCATGTACTGGTAGCTGGTGAAGAAGGCGACGATGCCGTCGGGGACCACGGCCGACATCTCCAGCAGCAGGTTGCCGTAGTTGCGGATGACGGCTGCGGCCACGGGGCGCCCCGTCAGCTCCGCGCGCCCCGGCTGCCCCTGCCCAGCGTCCCCCCCCCCCCCCGGCCCCCCGGCTCCATCCCCTCCTGGCCCCGGCCCCTCTGGCCCTGCCCCAGGTTCCCGTGCCCCAGCCCCGTATCCCCTTGTCCCTGTCCCCTACCGATGTCCTCGCGTGTCTCGAATTTGGAGCTGATGGTCACCTGGTCGTTCCCACGGCCCACGATCTGCAAGGGACGGGGACACCGGTGACACCCCAATTGTCCCCAGCTCCGAGCCAGGTCCCCCCCCCCACTCCCCACTCACCATGGGGCAGAGGCAGGTCCGCGCCAGCGTCATGGTGAAGGTCGCCATGGTGACGGGGCGGAAATCCAGGATTTTGGGGTAAATGTCCAGCGGCGAGAGAGTCTGGGGAGGGGAGAGAGAGGGGACATGGGGCTGGGGACACCCTTGCTGGGCCCTGTGGCCCTGGTGGGGACATGGAGTGGACAACGGGGAAAGGAGAAGACATGGAGGACATGGCGAGGGGGGCGCAGGGTGCCAAAGGGGACACGGGAACAGGGGGGACACAAGGTGCCAGGGGACAAAGGGGACACAGGGGACACGGGGGACATCAGTGGGGCTGGGGGACATGGCGGGGTGGCCGGGGACTCACCCCTGACGTGATGATGACGGACTGGAACCGCTCGAAGACGGGCTTGATGGCGATGGAGGCGTCCATGCAGCTGGGGCAGGGGGACAGGGACGGGTGACAGGGCCACCTCGGGCCCCGCCACTGTCCCCCAGCATTCCCCTTGCCCCCCAAACTCCTCTCCAGTCCGTGTCCCCCATCCACCTCATGTCCCCAGCTTCGACCCAGACCCCCCCATCCACCTCGTGTCCCCAGCTTCAACCCAGACCCCCATGTCCTCCTGTGCCCCCCAGATACCCCCGTGCCCCCCAAAACCTGTCCCCCCATCCACCCTGTGCCCCCAGCTTTGACCCAGAGCCCCCCACGTCCTCCTGTGCCCCCTCAGATACCCCCCGTGCCCCCCCAAACCCGCCCCCCATCGGCCCCGTGTCCCCCAGCCCCCCCGGGCCCACACCTGAAGTGCAGGATGGGGTTGGAGATGGTGGGGGTCCGGTCGTCGAAGGGCTCAATGATGATGGTGAAGCCTGGGGGGGGGGGGCACCCTCAGGGCCAGCTGGGGGGCAGCCGGTGCGCCCCCCCCCCCCAAAGCTGGGCACAGGGTGCGTCCCCTCCCCCCCCCCAAACACCCACCCAGCTGGGTCACCCATCCACAGCCCGACCAGACGGGACTCTGCTTAGCTTATGGGGGGGTTGGGCCACCCCAATTGGGGTGGGGGGGGCTCATGGACCGTCCCCCCCACCCAGGGGTGCTCATCCCCCCACTCAGGGGTCTCATTCCCCCCCCACCCAGGGGTCTCATTTCCCCACCTATGGGTGCTCAGGGACCATCTCCAGACCCCGATGATCCCCCAGGGCTGGGTTTTTGGCAAGGGGAGGGGGGGGCACCCACCGGGGACAGCGCTGGAGCCCTGCGCCTGGTGCCACCCGGCCCGTCGGCCCTGAGGTCACTTCGGGGGGGGGGGGACACGAAGCCGCTTAGCGCTAATAGGATCAGCGAGCGCCAGGGATCGGGGCAGTATTTATATCCCGGGGTGTGTCGTGCGCCGCCAGGCTCCCCCGGAAAGGGACTGTCCCTCTTCCCCCGCCCCGGGGGGGCCCAGGCGTCCGGCTCACCCTTGGAGTAGGTGCTGACGAGGGTGGCAAAATTAGCGATGAGGGTGATGGCGGAGAAATCGGCCATGTCCACGATCTCCAGCGTGCGCAGGAGCGAGCGCAGGCGCTCGGCGCAGAACCTGCCGGGGAGAGGGGACGCGTCACCGCCGGGGTGGGGGGCGATGGCACCCCACGGTGGCCCCCCCCCCAAACTCCTCTCCCGCGCCCGGGGAAGGGCGGAGGGAGCCGCTTACCGGAGCGGTTTGCGCTCGATGCACACCTTCTCGTAGACGTCCTTGAGGAAGGCCGGGGGACTCTCCTGCGCCACGTGCTGCACCCGCACCCGGGCCTTCAGGTACTCCAGGAAGCGCTTCATGAAGCCCACAAAGTGCTCGGCCGTCCGGATGCTGCCGGGAACGGCCTCTGCGGGGACGGAGCGACTCAGGAAGCGGCTCGCCGCCGCGCTCCCGAGCACCGGCGAAACCTCTCCGGGGGGGGGGGTCCTGCACCCAGATGGAGCTTGGGGACCCTCAGGGTGACCGTGCCCAGCTGGAGTGGAGACTGGAGGGTATCGGAGGTTGGTTTGGGGCTGGGGTCACCCCAAAGGGCTCCCAAGCTTGGGTGATGCCTTGTTGGGGGGTTCCCACACTCAAGAGGGTCTCAGGGACCCTCAGGGTGGCTGTGACCAGCGGGAGCAGAGCTCAGGGGATATGAGGGGTTGGTTTAGGGCCAGGGTCTCCCAAGGAAAGGGACGGCCACCCCGGCCACCCTGTCCCCACGTACCCTGGAGGATCTCGTCCGGCAGCACAGGGTTGGCGAGGTAGATGTCGGTCTCCCGCGCGACGTTGGCCTCCCGCAAGCCCTCCACGAGCCGCCTGTACTCCTCCTTCAGCCTCTGGGCGTCCGTCTCCTTGATCCTTCCCGGGAAGGGGACGGTGAGACAACGGGGGGGGACGCACGGGGGACGCGGGGGGCCGGCGGCGGGCACTCACTTCTGGATGGTGGCCTGCAGCGTGGCCACGTTGGCCTGGCACCGGTCCAGCGTGCGGCGCGTGATGTTCACCCCCATGGAGTCGATGCACACGTTGTCTGCAGGGAGAGACGCGGCCGGCTCGTTCCCGGTGCTGGCCAGGGGGACGCCAGGGGACACGCGGTGGCGGTGGTGGTGGGGGGTCGTGCCCCGATTTGGGGACAGCAGGAGGCAGAGGGCGACGGGGGGACGCCTCACCGATGTTGTGAGCCTCGTCGAAGACCACGACCGACTTCTTGGCCAGCTCTTTGGAGACCAGATCAGCGATTTTGGGGTCCAGCAGGTAGTGGTAGCTGTAGACGACGATGTTGGCGTGGAGGATCTGCCGGGGGACGCGTAGGATCGGGTCACAAAACGTCCCCGGGGTCCCCCCCAGCCCCGCAGGACCCCCCTGGAGCAGCCGTCCCCACCGCGCGGCCACAGCACTGGAGCCCACGTCCCCCCCCCAGAGCCTCTCCCTGCTCCGACACTCAGCCCCGAGCTGCCAGGCTGAGCCGAAGGGATCCCGTGCCGGGATCCCGCACCCTGCCCGGCCTCGCCCCGTGGGTGCCGGCCCCCCGCCCCGTACCGAGTAGCGGGCGAGGAAATAGGGGCACCAGCCCTTCTGCCGCCCGTGGGCCTTCAGGTCGTCCAGGTTGTAGATGCCGTAGGGGATGGGCACCTCGCGCCCGTGGGTGTCGAACTCCTGCAGGCGCAGGAGGGATCCGTGGGGGCGGGAGGCAGCCGGGACGTGGGGAGGGGGGAATGGGGGGGGGGGACCCGGGGTGCCCAGGAGGTGGCTGGGGCAGGGGGGAGCCCCGGGGTTGCAGGGACCCAGCTTGGAGGACCCTGGGGTGCCCAGCGGCGCCCAGTAGCCAGGGAATAAGGGGACCCTGGGATGCCAGGCAGGGAATGGGGGATCCCGGGATGTCCAGGAGCCACCTGGGGGGACCCCTGGGCGCCTGGGAGGTCACAGGGGCACGGGGGACCCCCGGGTAGAGGGCACCCAGCGGGGAGGACCCGGGGTGCCCAGGACCTGCCAAGGGAATAAGGAGACCTCAGGGTGCCTGGGAGCTGACTGGGAAATGGGGGATCCCGGGAGCCACCTGGGGGGACCCCCGTGTGCCTGGGAGGTGGCAGGGGCACATGGGACCCCCAGGGTGGTGGGGACCCATCTGGGAGGTCCCCAGGGTGCCCAGGAGCCACCTGGGGGGACCCCCAGGTGCCTGGGAAGTGGCAAGGGAATAGGGAGACCCCAGGGATCCCAGGAGCTGCCTGTGGGGAATGGGGGATGCCGGGATGTCCGGGAGCCACCTGGGGGGACCCCCGGGCTCCTGGCAGGTGGCAGGGGCACGGGGGACGCCCGGGGCAGCGGGGACCCGTCCGGGCGGTCCCCGGGGCGCCCTCACCTCGTAGAAGCGGCAGGCGGGCAGGGTGCCGTCGCGCTCGTGCTGGGCTCGCACGTAGGAGGCCGTCAGGCTCAGGCACTTGCTGTCCACCTCCTTCCCGAAGCGCAGCGAGGACACCTGGCGCGCCCCGCGCTGTCACCGGGCCACCGCCACCCGCTGCCACCCCCCTCCCCGCTGCCACCCCCGTCCTCACTGCCACCGGGGCCACCGGGCACTGCCACCCCCATTCCCACTGCCACTGGGGCCACTGGACACTGCCACCCCCATCCTCACTGGCACCAGGGCCACTGGGCACTGCCACCTCTGTCCTCACTGCCACTGGGGCCACCAGGCACTGCCACCCCCATCCTCACTGGCACCAGGGCCACTGGGCACTGCCACCCCTGTCCTCACTGCCACTGGGGCCACCAGGCACTGCCACCCCCATCCTCACTGGCACCGGGGCCACTGGACACTGCCACCTCTGTCCCCACTGGCACTGGGGCCACCAGGCACTGCCACCCCCTGTCACCCCTGTCCCCACTGCCACCGGGGCCACTGAGCACTGCCACCCCCTGCCACCCCTGTCCTTACTGCAATCAGGGCCACCAGCTACTGCCACTCTCATCCCCACTGCCACCAGCCACTATCAGCTGCTGCCACCCTCATCCTCATTGCCACTGGGGCCACTGGGCACTGCCACTCCTGTCCCCATGGCCACTGGGGCCACCAGCTACTGCCACTCTCATCCCCACTGCCACCAGCCGCCACCACCTGCTGCCACCCTCATCCTCATTGCCACTGGGGCCCCTGGGCACCGCCACCCGCTGCCACCAGGCCACCAGGGCCACGGGATGATGCCAATTGGGGCCACGGGGCGCTGCCACCCTGCTGCCACCAGGCCCCGCCAACCCTGTCGCCGCTGCCACCCTGTCCCCAGCGTCCCCCGGGCGCTGCCACCGCGCTGCCCACCTCGGGGTGGATGCACAGGTTCTTCCTGGAGCTCAGCGCCAGCCCCAGGAACGGCACCTTCTCGCCCAGCTGCTTCTCGTAGAAATCCATGAGCTTCCGCAGCTCCTCGATCACCTGCGGCGACGACAGCCGGGCCACCAGATCCTCCCCCACCCATGCCAGGGGATCCCCTCTGGGATCCGCTCACCGCCCCCAGCCTCGCAACCCACCTTCTCGATCTCCGGCACCGTGCGGGAACAGTAGATGAGCTTGGTGAGGTCCACCGGCCGAGCCTGGGAGGGGGAAGAGAGGCAGCGCTAGGATCTGCCCGGATCAACTGGGATCGGCCAGGATCCGGCACCGCAGCTCACCCGCTGATAGGCCACGATGAGGGACAGCAGCGACACCGTCTTCCCTGTCCCCGAGGGCATCTCCAGCACGCCATGGCCCTGCGGAGAGCAGCGGTGTCATGCCAGCACGGGGCACGGGGACATCCCTGGGGCCAGGTGGCTCCCAGCCCGCCGGGGATCACCCGATCCCAGCCGCACCTTGGCGTCCAAGGTCCTCTTGAGCTCCAGCATGTAGGAGAACTGCTCGGGATAGATGTAGTCATACGGAAAATACACCAGGAGGCCATCGATGTTGAGCCTGCGGAGAGAGGAGGATCAGGGAAACGAGGGGGTGGGATCACACAAGGAATCACGCGAGATCCCTCCACAGTGGGGAATCAGCTCTGTGTAGCCCTGCTCCCGACCTGGCCAGCCCCTCTCCCTTCTCTCCCCGGTGCTGGGCTGTTCCCGTTTGGCCTCGCTGTTCCCCCTTTGTGGGTGTTTTTTGGGGATCTGTGAAGCTGGCTGGGATCCGGCAGCTGGTGGGGCATCTGGATCTGGTGGCAGTGGGGTGTGAGCAGCTGTTGCCGCTGGTCCCTGGCCTCAATCACGGCCCCGAAATGGATCCGCTCTGCAGCCACAGCCGCCTGGTGGATCCGCAGCAGCAGCAGATCCCTTTCTAGGGACAGATCCAGCCCCAATGGCTCCTCCTGGAGCAGGGCTGGGGCCAGGGTCATGTCTCCATGCTAGATCCACCGTGTGCCCAAGCTCTTGTGATCTCCAGGATCTCCACTGCCCCACCAGCATTATGGCCTTGCCATAACACCAAAGCTGCCTGGGATCCCCTGGGATCACAGCCCTCCTGTGGCCCTGACACCACCCAGGATTTCATGGGATCACAGCCCAGGATCCCTCAGGATAATGGTTCTCCCACAGCCCCAACAATGCCCAGGATCCCCTGGGATCCCAGCCTTTCTGTGACCCCCACATTGCCCAGGATCCCCCGGGATCATGGCCCTCCTGTGGCCCCAGCAGTGACCAGAAGCCCCTGGGACCATGGCCATTCCCTCACCCAGGGATCCCCCTTGATCTCAGCCCTCTCACAGCCCAGCACCAGCCAGGATCCTCCGGGATCCTGCCTTGACATCGCCCGGGATCCCAACACTCCCCTCACCCTGGCGTCTCCTGGAATCCTGGCCCTTCCATGGCCCCAACACTGCCAGGGATCCCCCAGGATACCGGCCCTCCCGAGGCCCCGACACTGCCCAGGATCCCCCGGGATCGCAGCCCTCCCGTGGCTCCTCGATCCCGCTTGATCCCGGCCCTTCCGTAGCCTTGGGATCCCCCAGGATCCCAGCCCTTCCGTGGCCCCAGACACCTCCCGGGATCCCCCGAGATCCCTCCCCCTCCCGCAGCCCCGGGATCCCGCCGGGATCCCCCCTCCCCGCTCCCCCGCTCACTTCATGGCTCCCTCCGCCTCCACGCGCCGCCGGCTCCCCACCGGCTCGGCCCCGCCCCCTCTCCCGGGGCCCCGCCCCCGCAACCGGTTCCCACCTGGGTCCGCCCCGCCTGCCATTGGCCAGCGGTGGCCTCGCCACTCCCCGTTCCAGCCCCCCCGCTGCCCCGCCTCTCCCTCCCGATTGGCCGCACGCGCCGCCCATCAAGGCGGAGGGGCGGGGCTCGTTTCGCAGGGCGGGAAAGGCCAGAGGGGCAGGCAGGAGCAATCGATAGGAGGGCGGAGGCCGGCGAGTCGAGCGCCGAGCCTACCGAGCGGGCAGAGTTAAGGTGATGGGGACGAAGGAGGAAGGGAAGAGCGGCCCGGGCCCCCCCTCCTCTGTCACCACTGGGATATTGGGGGGGGGGGGGGGTGGAACACGCCAGCCCTGACACCCCTCCAAGCCAGAGCAGGGACCCCCACAGTGTTGTCACCCCCCACCCCAACCCACAGCTGAGTCCCCCCATTGTGTCACCCCCTCCAATCCAGAGCAGGGTCCCTCTTGGCCTTGTCACCACCCTCCATTGCCAAGCAGGGTCCCCCAGCAGTGTCACCCCCCCCATCCTGCGCGGAGCAGCGTCCCCCCAACACCATCCCCGCCCCCACGGCGCAGAGGAAGGAGGCGACGGGTGCAGCCGAAGGCTCTTTACTCCCGGCAGAAGCCAGCACCCTGCGTTGACACTGAGGCCCAGAGCGGGGATGGGGGGGGGGGGAAACAAGGCAGGGGGCACCCAAAAAGGGGGGGGGGGGACCCAGGTGTCCAAGCAGCCTGGAGGGATGGCAGAGGGGGTGGGGGCACCCAGGTGGGGGGGGGGGCAGCTCCAGGACCCCCTCCCATCCACCGTGTCCTCGGTGCCCCCCCTGGCTCCGGTGCCTCAGACCTTCTTCCGCTGTGGCCGCACCCTGGGGAAGAGCTGGGAGAGGGAAAGAGTGTCAGTGCTGCGAGCTTCCTCTGAGGGTGCCGCCAGTGTCCCCCGACGGGGCCCTGGGGGTCACGAGCTCCCCCTGGGGCTGCGAGCTTCCTCCGAGGGTGCCACCAGCTCCCCCCGATGGGGTCGTGGGGCGCTGTGGGGGCTGCAGGTCCCCCCCCAGCAGGGTTATGGGGGGGGGGAGAGCTATGGGGGCTGTTGGTGCTGCACATTTCCCCCGCGGCGGGACCCTGGGGTGGCCGGGGGTGCCGTGGACCCCCCCCCCACGCCCCCCCCACCCCGGGACGGGTGCTCACCCCGAAGTAGTTCTTGGGCACGTAGCCCTCGTGGCCGTAGAGGGAGCCCCACCACCAGTCGAGCTGCTCGGGGGGGGCGCGCCGCAGCACGGTGACGGGCTCGCCCTCGCGGAACGACAGCTCGTCGCCCAGCTCGGCGCTGTAGTCCCACAGCGCGTACACCACGCCGCTGTTCAGCGTCCCCATGCTCTGCTCCACCTCTGCGGGCACGGCGATCGGGGGGGGGGGGTCGGGGGAGGGGGGCACTGAGCCCCTGTCTCCCCCCCCCAGCACCCTATAGCACCCTGAGCCCCCCCAGCACCCCTAATACCCCATATAGCCCAAGCACCCCTATGGCCCTAACCCCCCCCCCAGTACCCAGACCCCCTGCATCCCCCCCCAGCACCCTATAGCACCCCCATGGCCCTGAACCCCCCCAGCACCCCAACCCCATATATCCCTCCCAGCACCCTATAGCACCCCCATGGCCATGAGCCCCCCCAGCACCCCTAATACCCCATATAGCCCAAGCACCCCTATAGCCCTAAGCCCCCCATCACCCTGACCCCCTCTTCCCCCCCAGCACCCTATAGCACCCCGATGGCCCTGGACCCTCCCAGCACCCCAGCCCCATGTATTCCCCCCCCCCCAGCACCCTATAGCACCCTGGTGGCCCTGAACAGTCGCCATAGCCCTCCCAGTACCCCTTCCCAGTAGCCCCATAGCCCCCGGCACCCCCAGCACCGCATAGGTAGTTGTAACAGTCGGTGTAGCCCTCGTGGTACCCCCGTCCCCCCCTGTACCGCAGAGGTAGTTGTAACAGTCGGCGTAGCCCTTGTGGTACTCCCGTCCCCCCCGATACCCCCGCTCCCACAGTACCACATAGGTAGTTGTAACAGTCGGCCAGCATAGCCCTCGTGGTACCCCCGTCCCCCCTCCCCGGTACCCCCGCTCCCGTGGTACCGCATAGGTAGTTGTAACAGTCGGCTGGCGTAGCCTTCACGGTACCCCCTGTTCCCCCTGTCCCCCCGGTACCCCCGTCTCCCCCGGTACTGCAGAGGTAGTTGTAACAGTCAGCATAGCCCTCGCGGTACCTCCATCCCCCTGATACCCCTGTCCCCCCCGGTCCCCCCGTGCCCCCTGGTACCGCAGAGGCAGTTGTAACAGTCGGCGTAGCCCTCGCGGTACCCCCTGTTCTCCCAGGTACCCCCGTCCCCCCTGGTACCCCTGCTCCCGCGGTACCGCAGAGGTAGTTGTAACAGTCGGCGTAGCCCTCGCGGTACGGGTCGCACTTCTCCACGGCCAGGCTGCCGTCGCTGGCGGTGGTGGCGAAGATGGCGGCGCCGTGGCGCACCAGGGCCACGCAGACGGCCGTGTCGTTGCACGAGGCGGCGCAGTGCAGCGGCGTCCTGCGCGGCGGCAGCGGCGGCGGCGGGTTAACGTCCCCCGCGCGGCCCGCCGTCACCCCGGCGGGGTCGGGGTCCCCATCCCCGTCCCCGTGCCTCACCAGCCGTGGCTGTCGGGCGAGTTGACGTCGGCGCCGCTGGCGATGAGGAAGTCCACGATGGCGTAGTTGGCGCCGCAGATGGCGTTGTGCAGCGCCGTGATGCCCTCGTCGTTGGGCTGGCTCGGGTCGTTGAGCTGCCGCGGGGGCGGCGCGGCTCAGCGGGGCCGCCCGGCCCCCCCCGCCCCCCCCCGAAGCGCCCCCGCCACCCCCAGCTGCCACCGCGTCACCCCGAGCCCTGCCATCCCCGAAGTGCCACCCCCGTCCGTGTCACCCCAAGCCCTGCCACTCCAAAGTGCCACCATCTGTGTCACCCTGAGCCCTGCCATCCCCAAAGTGCCACCCCCATCTGTGTCACTCCGAGCCCTGCCACCCCAAAGTGCCACCCCATCCATGTCACACTCTGCCCTGCCACCCCGTCCATGTCATCCTGAGCCCTGCAATCCCCAAAGTGCCACCCCAACCGTGTCATCCTGAGCCCTGCCACCCCAAAGTGCCACCCCATCTGTGTCACCCCGAGCCCTGCCACCCCCGAAGCGCCACGCCGTCCGTGTCATCCTGTGCCCTGCCACCCCCAAAGTGCCACCCCCATCTGTGTCACCCCAAGCCCTGCCATCCCTGAAGTGCCACCACATCTGTGTCACCCTGAGCCCTGCCATCCCCAAAGTGCCACCCCATCTGTGTCACCCTGAGCCCTGCCATCCGCAAAGTGCCACCCCGTCTGTGTCACCCTGAGCCCTGCCACACCCAAAGTGCCACCCCCATCTGTGTCACCCCAAGCCCTGCCATCCCCAAAGTGCCACCCCATCTGTGTCATCCTGAGCCCTGCCACCCCAAAGTGCCACCCCGCCCGTGTCACCCCGAGCCCTGCCACCCCAAAGTGCCACCCCGTCCGTGTCACCCCGAGCCCTGCCACCCCAAAGTGCCACCCCCATCCGTGTCACCCCGAGCCCTGCCACCCCCAAAGTGCCACCCCCATCTGTGTCACCCCGAGCCCTGCCATCCCTGAAGTGCCACCACATCTGTGTCACCCCGAGCCCTGCCACCCCCAAAGTGCCACCCCATCCGTGTCATCCTGAGCCCTGCCATCCCTGAAGTGCCACCCCGTCCATGTCATCCTGAGCCCTGCCGTCCCCAAAGTGCCACCCCCATCCGTGTCACCCCGAGCCCTGCCACCCCCGAAGTGCCACCTCCATCCGTGTCATCCTGAGCCCTGCCACCCCAAAGTGCCACCCCCATCCGTGTCACCCCGAGCCCTGCCACCCCCAAAGTGCCACCCCCATCTGTGTCACCCCAAGCCCTGCCATCCCTGAAGTGCCACCACATCTGTGTCACCCTCTGCCCTGCCACCCCAAAGTGCCACCCCATCTGTGTCATCCTGAGCCCTGCCACCCCAAAGTGCCACCCCATCCGTGTCACCCCGAGCCCTGCCACCCCAAAGTGCCACCCCATCCGTGTCACCCCGAGCCCTGCCACCCCAAAGTGCCACCCCATCCGTGTCATCCTGAGCCCTGCCATCCCCGAAGTGCCACCCCATCTGTGTCATCCTGAGCCCTGCCATCCCTGAAGTGCCACCCCGTCCATGTCATCCTGAGCCCTGCCGTCCCCAAAGTGCCACCCCCATCCGTGTCACCCCGAGCCCTGCCACCCCCGAAGTGCCACCTCCATCCGTGTCATCCTGAGCCCTGCCATCCCCGAAGCGCCACGCCGTCCGTGTCATCCTGTGCCCTGCCACCCCCAAAGTGCCACCCCCATCTGTGTCACCCCAAGCCCTGCCATCCCTGAAGTGCCACCACATCTGTGTCACCCTGAGCCCTGCCATCCCCAAAGTGCCACCCCATCTGTGTCATCCTGAGCCCTGCCACCCCAAAGTGCCACCCTGTCCGTGTCACCCCGAGCCCTGCCACCCCAAAGTGCCACCCCCATCCATGTCACTCCGAGCCCTGCCACCCCCAAAGTGCCACCCCCATCTGTGTCACCCCAAGCCCTGCCATCCCTGAAGTGCCACCACATCTGTGTCACCCTCTGCCCTGCCACCCCAAAGTGCCACCCCATCCGTGTCACCCTGAGCCCTGCCACCCCAAAGTGCCACCCCGTCCGTGTCACCCCGAGCCCTGCCACCCCAAAGTGCCACCCCCATCCATGTCACTCCGAGCCCTGCCACCCCCAAAGTGCCACCCCCATCTGTGTCACCCCAAGCCCTGCCATCCCTGAAGTGCCACCACATCTGTGTCACCCTCTGCCCTGCCACCCCAAAGTGCCACCCCATCCGTGTCACCCTGAGCCCTGCCACCCCGAAGTGCCACCCTATCCGTGTCACCCTGAGCCCTGCCACCCCGAAGTGCCACCCTGTGCCCTGCCACCCCAAAGTACCACCCCATCTGTGTCACCCTGAGCCCTGCCACACCAAAATGCCACCCCCATCCGTGTCACCCCACCATCCCCTGGCCCCTCCTGCCCCTGCCACCCTGTCCCCAGCACTGGGCACCCCATCCCCATCCACCTGCCACGGGCACCCTGTCCCTTGGTGTCCCCCCATCCCCATCCACCTGCCATGGGCACCCTATCCCTGTCCCTTGGTGTCCCCCCATCTCCATCCACCTGCCATGGGCACCCTATCCCTGTCCCCTGGTGTCCCCCCATCTCCATCCACCTGCCATGGGCACCCTATCCCTGTCCCTTGGTGTCCCCCCCATCCCCATCCACCTGCCATGGGCACCCTGTCCCCTGGTGTCCCCCCATCTCCATCCACCTGCCACCAGGCGCCCCGTCCCTGTCCCCCGCGTCCCCCCGGCACGGCTCACCTCGGCCACGGCCTGCTGCACCACGTCCAGCTCGCCCGTGAGCGCCGCGTCCAGCAGCAGCACCAGCGGGTTGAGGCGCACCCGGCCCTTGGGGCGCTTGCGGGGCGAGGAGGGGCTGCGCAGGGCCGAGCGCCGCTCCTGCGGGCACCCGGGCGGTCAGGGGGGTGCCTGGCACCGGGAGACCCCCCGGGGGAGACCGTGGGGGCACCCAGCACCGGGGGAGGACCCTGGGGACATCGCCTGGGCCGCCCGGCACCATAGGACACCCGAGAAGGGATCTCGGGGACACCTCCTGGGGCACCTGGCACCATAGGGCACCTAGGGAGGACCTTGGTGACACCTCCCAAGGAAGCAAGGACCAGGGAAGGGCCTCAGTGACACCTCCTGGAGCATCTGGCACCATAAGACACCTGAGAAGGAACCTCAGGGACACCTCCTGGGGCACCTGGCACCATAGGGCACCTAGGGAGGACCTTGGTGACACCTCCCAAGGAAGCAAGGACCAGGGAAGGGCCTCAGTGACACCTCCCGGAGCATCCGGCAGCATAGGACACCTGAGAAGGAACCTCAGGGACACCTCCTGGGGCACCTGGCACCAGAGGAGGACCTTGGGAACACCTACCGGGCCACCTGGCACCATAGGGCACCTGAAGGTGAGCCTGGAGGCACCCTCCTGGGGCAGCAAGCACCATAGGGTACCTTGGGGAGACCTCGGTGACACCTCCCAGGGCACCCAGGACCATAGGATACCCGAGAAGGGACCTTAGGGACACCTCCTGAGGCACTTAGTACCCATAGGACACCCAGAGAGACCTCAGGAGGACCCAGTGGGGCCTTGGGGACACCTCTGAGAGCACCAGGCATCACCTGGCACCCAGAGGGGACCCATAGGGCACCCAGGGGAACCTCAGGGGCACCTCTGAGAGTGACAGGCACCACCTGGCATCTCTAGGGACATTGAGAGGGACCATTGGGGACACCGGGCACCACCAGGCACCTCAGGGTCACCAGGAACTGCCTGGCACCTCCAGGGACACTATGAGGGACCATTGGGGACACTGAGCACCACCAGGCACCTTGGGTTCACTAGGCACCTCTAGGGACACTATGAGGGACCATGGGGGACATTGGGCACCACCAGGCACCTCGGGGTCACCAGGAACTGCCTGGCACCTCTAGGGACACTGGAAGGGACCATGGGGGACATTGGGCACCACCAGGCACCTCGGGGTCACCAGGAACTGCCTGGCACCTCTAGGGACACTGGAAGGGACCATGGGGGACATTGGGCACCACCAGGCACCTCGGGGTCACCAGGAACTGCCTGGCACCTCTAGGGACACTGGAAGGGACCATTAGGGACATTGGGCACCACCAGGCACCTCCAGGGACACTAGGAAGGACTACTGGGGACACTGGGCACCACCAGGCACCTTGGGGTCACCAGACACTACCTGGTACCTCCGCTTGGCACCTTTGGGGACACCAGGCACGACCTGGCACCCTGGGACACCGGGAGACTCCATCCCGGCACTCCAGCGAGGCTCCAAAGGACCCGGGACACCCCGCGACACCTCCGGAGACGCCACGCAACAAGAGCAGACACCTCCGGCACTTACCGGGCTGGGCAGGGGGCTGCCGGGCGGCTCCGGGAAGGCCAGGAGGGACGGAGGAGGGCTCTGGCGCGGGGCCGCCGGCGGGACGGCCACGGCCGCGGCCGCCTTGGCTTCGGGCGCCGTCTCGGCGCCGGGCGGCAGCTCGGGCGGCGGCTCGGGCGCCGCGGGCTCGTCCTTGCGGGGCCGGTGGTGGAAGAGGCGGGTGATGAGCTGCTGGTACTGCTTCTTGTGGGTGGGCGGCAGCGCCGGCCCGGGGCTCTGCTCCATGGAGCCGCGGCGCTTGAGGGGCCGCGGCATCTCGGCCAGCACCCGCGCCACCTCCTCGAACTCGGGCACCTTCTGCGCCTCGGGCGGCAGCAGGGGCTGGAGGCGCGTGGGGCTCAGCGGCCGCGCCACCTCCTCCGCCTCGGCGCCCTGCAGCAGCAGCGTCTCCAGCTCCGGCTCCGGCTCGGCCTCCGGAGGACCCCGAGCGGCCTCCGGGGTGGCCTCGGGGGGTCCGGCCGCGGCCTCCGGGGGTCCGGCGCGGCCCGGCCCTGCGGGGTGCGCGGTGTCAGCGGGGGCACCCCCTGAGAGCGGGGTGCCCCGGACCCTGCGGGGTGCAGGGTGCTGGAGGCAGCCGGAGCCCCCCAAAATCCCATACGTCCCAGCACACTGGAGCCCCACAGAGCCCCCCAAAACCCCATAAATCTCAGCACGCTGGAGCCCCACAGACCCCCCCAAAATCCCATATATTCCAGCATGCTGGAGCCCCACAGACCCCCCCAAAATCCCATATATTCCAGCACGCTGGAGCCCCACAAGGCCCCCCAAAATCCCCTAAATCTCAGCACGCTGGAGGCCTCACAGACCCCCCCAAAATCCCATATATTCCAGCATGCTGGAGCCCCACAGAACCCCCCAAAATCCCATATGTCTCAGCACACCGGAGCCCCACAGAGCCCCCCAAAATCCCATATATTCCAGCATGCTGGAGCCCCACAGAGCCCCCCCAAATCCCATATGTCTCAGCACACCGGAGCCCCACAGAGCCCCCCAAAATCCCATATGTCTCAGCATGCTGAAGCCCCACAGACCCCCCCCAAAATCCCATATATTCCAGCATGCTGGAGCCCCACAGAGCCCCCCAAAATCCCATATATTCCAGCACGCTGAAGCCCCACAGAGCCCCCCCCAAAATCCCTAAATCTCAGCATGCTGGAGCCTCACAGCCCCCCCCCAAAATCCCCCATATCTCAGCACACTGGAGTCATTGAGACCCCCCAAAATCCCATACTTTCCAGCATGCTGGAGCCCCACAGACCCCCCCCACAAACCCCATGCATCCCAATACGCTGAAACCAGTGGGAACCTCAAAATCCTGTATATCTCAGCACACCGGAGCCTCACAGACCCCCCCAAAACCCCATATGTCTCAGCACACTAGAACCACTGAGACCCCCCCCCCAAAACCCCCTACATCCCAATATGCTGAAACCAGTGGGAACCCCCAAATCCCATATATTTCAGCACGCCGGACCCCCCCTTCCCCAGCTCCCCCAACCTGCCGGCAGCTCACCTTCGCCCGGGGGCGGCGCCGGGGGGGCCTGGGCCGCCGGCGGGGCCTGGAGCTGGGGGGGCTTCTGGGGGGAGCGGGGGAAGGCGAGGGGGCCCGGCGGGAGCCCCCGGGGGCCTCCGGCGGCCGCTCCGTGCTCCCAGAAGGCGTTTTGCAGCTTGAAGATCATGGAGAGGGGCAGGGGCTTGTGGCGGGGGGGGCGGGCGCCCTGGGGGCTGGGGGGGGGCATGGGGATGCGCGAGGCGGGCTGCAGCGCCGGGTGCCAGGCGCGGGGCAGGGTGCCGGGGTGGCCGGCGCGTCGCCCCGCGCCCTCCGGCCGCCGCTCGCTGGCCAGCGGCGACACCTTGTAGTTGCGGGGCAGCGTGGCGCTGTGCATGCCGTAGGGAGCGTCCTGTCGGGGACGAGAAGCCGTGAGGGACGGCGTGACACCGCTGCCACCGCTGCCACCACCCCCCCCCACACACACGCCAAAGCCCCACGCTGGGTGCCCGTCCCTGCCTCAAGCACCCCGTGCCCATCAGGGATGTGCCTGTCCCCAGGGATGGATGCTCCCTCCGGCCATGGGGACCAACCCTGGTGGTGGCCTGTCCCCATCGTGTCCCCTCACCGCCACCTGTCCCCTCCTCGAGCACCCATGCCCATTGGGGACGTGCCTGTCCCCAGGGATGGATGCTCCCTCCGGCCATGGGGACCAACCCCGGTGGTGGCCTGTCCCCATCGTGTCCCCTCACCGCCACCTGTCCCCTCCTCGAGCACCCATGCCCATTGGGGACGTGCCTGTCCCCAGGGATGGATGCTCCCTCCGGCCATGGGGACCAACCCCGGTGGTGGCCTGTCCCCATCGTGTCCCCTCACCGCCACCTGTCCCCTCCTCGAGCACCCATGCCCATTGGGGACGTGCCTGTCCTCAGGGATGGATGCTCCCTCCGGCCATGGGGACCAACCCCGGTGGTGGCCTGTCCCCATCGTGTCCCCTCACCGCCACCTGTCCCCTCCTCGAGCACTCATGCCCATTGGGACGTGCCTGTCCCCAGGGATGGATGCTCCCTCCGGCCATGGGGACCAACCCCGGTGGTGGCCTGTCCCCATCGTGTCCCCTCACCGCCACCTGTCCCCTCCTCGAGCACCCATGCCCATTGGGGACGTGCCTGTCCTCAGGGATGGATGCTCCCTCCGGCCATGGGGACCAACCCTGGTGGTGGCCTGTCCCCATCGTGTCCCCTCACTGCCACCCGTCCCTCCTCGAGCACCCCGTGCCCATCAGGGAAGTGCCTGTCCCCAGGGATGGATGCGCCCTCCGGCCATGGGGACCAAACCTGGTGGTGGCCTGTCCCCATCGTGTCCCTCACCGCCACCCGTCCCCTCCTCGAGCACCCCGTGCCCATCGGGGATGTGCCTGTCCCCAGGGGTGGATGCTCCCTCCGGCCATGGGGACCAACCCCGGTGGTGGCCTGTCCCCATCATGTCCCCTCACTGCCACCTGTCCCTTCCTCGAGCCCTCCATGCCCACTGGGACGTGCCTGTCCCCAGGGACCTGTCCCCAGGGATGGATGCTCCCTATGGCCATGGGGACCAACCCTGGTAGTGGCCTGTCCCCACTGTGTCCTCTTGCCACCCATTTGTCCCCTCCTTGAGCTCCCCCATGCCCATCGGGGACATGTCTGTCCCTGGGGATGGATGCACCCTCTGGCTATGGGGACCAACCCTGGTGGTGGCCTGTCCCCACTGTGTCCCCTTGTCACCATCCATCCCCTCCTCGAGCCCCCCCCATGTCCATCGGGGATGTGCCTGTCCCCAGGGATGGATGCTCCTTATGGCCATGGGGACCAGCCCAGGCGGTGGCCTGTCCCCGCCGTGTCCCCCCCGCTGCCACCGCTCACCTTGCCCTGCCCGCCGGCCCCATCCAGGCTCGATTCCCTCCACGGAGCCAGCTGCAGCCCCAGGGGCTGCCGGAGCCCCAGCTGCCCCTCGCTGGCACCTGTTGGGGGGCAACGGGGGGGGGGACACCGAGACCTCAGCACCGTGCCAGGGTGGGGGACCCCCGGCTCAGACCCCCCCCCCAGCACACCACACCCCCGACACAGCAGCCCCAGACCCCCCTCCAGCAGCCCTGGACCCTCCCCATCCCCCTTGTACCCCAACCCAGGAGCCCCCCAGACCCTCCCAGGCCCCCCCTGGGCCCCAGGGACCCCCCCCGATGGCCCCAACACCCCAAATCCTCCATCCCATTGGCAGCTCCATCCCCTCCAACACCTCCAGACCCCCCAAGATGCTCCCTGCCCTCCCCCAGATGGTCTCCCAAAACCTTCTCAGATACCTCCAGCCCCTTTGGATGCCACCCTGGCTCCCCCAGACCCTGCCCAATCCCCCCCCCAGCACCCTCCAGATGTTTCCCGACCTCCCAGACCCCCCCCCAAAACACCCCCCCGCACTCACGGTCGTAGCCCCCCGAGCTGGACGGTTTCTTCTCATAGGCCCACGTCCAGGTCGGACTCGTTCCAGCTCTTCTGCGGCGCCGTTTGATCACCAGGTCATCTAGGGAGGATGAGGAGGCTGAGCAGATCCCCTGGCACAGCCCAGACCCCCCCCCCCAGCTGGCACCCACATCCCCAGAGCTGGGGTCCGGGGACCCAGGTTGGGGTCCAGAGACCCTGGGGGGTCTCAGGAGAGGGACAGGGGGGAAGGTGCCAGGATAGGGGGGGGGGGTCCATGATGGGGGTTCTGGGAGGGAGCAGGGGGAACACCCGGGATGGGGGGATGTCCCTGGATGGAGGTATGCTGGGATGGGATGAGGACACCCCGGGAAGAATTGGGGGCACCCTGGTATGGGAACACCTTGGGACAGGCCAGGACATGCGAGGAACGGGGACACCCCAAGTCAGGGACACAACCCAGGATGGGGGCACCCCGGGATGGGACAGGAGCACCCAAGATGAGGACATGCCGGGATGGGTTTGGGGACACCCCATGATGGGGAACCCCCATGACAGGGTCACCCCGGGATGGGACGGGACCACCCCAGGACGGAGCTACACCAGGATGGGTTGGAGACACCCCAAAATGGGAACATCCCACGATGGGACCACCCTAAGACGGAGCCACGTTGGGACGGGTCGGAACATCCCACAACGGCGGACATCCCGGGACCGGGGACCAGCGTCCCCCCACCCCCAAACCCCACAATCCCCCTTACCCTGAGCCCGGAAAAGGCGCCAAGGCCCCCGCTCACGGACGGGTAGAGGCTGTGCACCTCGTAGGGCGGCGGGGCGGCGCGCCGAGGCGACGGCGCCCGTTCGGGGAAGAACATCTGCGCGCGGGAGCCCCTCGCCCGAGCGGGGGCGACCCGGCCCGGCCCGGCGAGCCGCCGAATCCCAGGAAGTCGTAAGGGCGCTCGGCGCCCGCCTGGGCGATGGAGCCGGGGGCGAGGGCGACCGTGCCGGCGGCGGTGCCGGCCCGACGCCAGCCCCTCGTAGGGCACCGCCAGCACCTTGGGCCGGGGCGACGGAGCCCGTTCTTCCGACGGCAGGTAGTAGGAGGGCCGGGGCGAGCTGGGACGGCCCAGGGAGTCTCCGTGGAAGAAGCCGAAGAGCTCCGGGCTCTCCGACAGCAGGCTTTTTCCGGCCGAAAGGCGAGCTGGTGCGGCTCGGAGTGTCCAAGGGGGCTGTAGGGCTCCTGGGGAAGCCGGGAGAGGAGGGTTGGGGGCCCCGGGGGGCTGCTGGCACCCATGGGGTCACCCCAGCACCCATCCCACCACCTCCATGAGGTGTCCAAGGGGCTGTAGGGCTCCTGGGGAAGCCGGGAGAGGAGGGTTGGGGGGCCCCGGGGGGCTGCTGGCACCCATGGGGTCACCCCCAGCACCCCACCCCACCACCTCCATGAGGTGTCCAAGGGGCTGTAGGGCTCCTGGGGGAAGCCGGGAGAGGAGGGTTGGGGGCCCCGGGGGGCTGCTGGCACCCATGGGGCCACCCCCGGGCACCCGTCCCAGCCCCTACCTTGGGCTGCGCCGCAGGTGGCCCGGGGCCGTCGGTCCAGAGCGACTCGAGCTGCCGCGAGAGCTCGTCCACTTTGGCTAACGGCCGTGTCCAGCTCCACTTGCTTCAGATCCATGTGTTTCATAGCCAGGGCTGGAAAAAGACGGAGACGAAAACATACAAATGGGGCCCGGAAACATCCGAACGGGGCCGGTTTCTCCGCCGAGAAAACCGGCCGCCCCACGCCGGCCCCCACTCACACTGGAAGGTGAGATCCAGCAGGTCCTGGGCGTTCTGGATCTGCTGGCTCGCCACGGTGCGATCCATGCTGCCGGCACCTGGGGAAAAAGAGAGGGGGGGGAGGAAGACTGAGACGAAGCCGGAGGGGGGGAGCGTCCGCCGGCCCGGCCGCCCCCGCGCTGCCGCTGCCGCTGCCACCGCCTCCGGCCCCTGGGAACGCCGGCGCCGCGCGGACGTGTTGCGACGGGCTCGCGAGCGGCACCATAACAATAATTAGGGGCGACGGAGGCAGCGGGAGGGCAACGGGCGCCGCCTGCCCCCGGGGGCCCGGGGCAGGGCCCTGGGAGCCGCCCGGGCTTCGCTCCCCACCGCCCTGGCCCGCTTTTGGGGGGGGTGGGGGGGATGCACCCCGCCCTCGCCGATGTGGGGTACGGGATCCCCCCCCTCCCCGTTGCGTGGGGGACACGCGTTTTCCCCCCTCGCAGCGCAGAGAAGGGACGTCCCCCACGGGCGACCCACGGGGGCTGGCACGGCTGAGCCAGGAGCCGGGGTTTCGGGGGGGGGTACCCCCAATTTTTAGGGGGGGCACCCTGCTTTTCAGGGGGGACACCCCACTTTTTGGAGGAACACCCAGGCAGAGACACAGCCCCGGGGGACAGCGGTACGGGCAGCCGAGGGGATGGCACCCCCCCACACACTCTTGGGGACCCCCAAAAAGGGAATTTGGGGGAGTTTCGGGGGGCACCCAGACCCCCCCCACCCGGAACCCCCCCCCACACCCCTCTCCGGGGTGGGGGGGCCGGCGCCAGGCGGCCCCACCCGGCCGGTGCCTCCGAGCGGCTGCGGCGAGGGACAAGCCGCGACTCGCCCCGGCCCGGGCGGCCAGACGGGCCGCGAGCTGGGAAAGGACCCAGGCGTCCGGGCGCCCCAGCGGCTCCCCCCTCCCGAAAGGGGCCCAGGCGTCCGGGCGGGGGGGGGGGGGGGGTTGAGTGGGTGGGGGCCCAGGCGTCCGGAAGGGCGCCCAGAGGGGTGTGGCGGGGGTGCAGGGGGCCCCCGGGGGGTGGGGGCAGGGGGCCCAGGCGTCCGGTGGGTGGGGGTGGGGGTGGAGGGTGGGGCAGGGGGCCCAGGCGTCCGGGCCGGCACCCGCGCGGGGGCGCGCAGGCGTCCGCGGGCCGCCGCACCCGGTGCGCGGGGCGGCTCGACTCGACGCCCAATTCCAGAGCGCTGGGTCACGCGGGGGAGGGAGCCGCGGGGGGGGGGGCCGCACCCTGCACCCCAGGGTGCCGGTGGGGGGGGGGGGAAAGCAGCACCCACGGTGGAAGGGGGGGGCAAATCCCGCCGGGGGGGGCAGGAGGGGGCAAATTTCGCTGGGGGGGGGCAGATGCCGTCGGTGGGGGGCGGTGGGGTAGGAGGGGGGGGCAGAACACACCGTGGGGGGGGGCAGATCCTACTGGGGAGGGGGGGCTGTAGGGGCAGGAGGGGGGAGCAGACCCCGTCGGTGGGGGGCGGTGGGGCAGATCCCACCGGGGGGCAGCGGGGGGGGGGGGGGCGGTCCCATGGGGGGGGGTGCGGTGGGGCAGGAGCGGGGGGCAGATCCCATGGGGGGAGGCTGTAGGGCAGGAAGGGGGGGCAGATCCCAAGGGGGGGGGGCGGTGGGGCAGCCCCCCCGCCCCACACCGGGCTCCCTCGGCCCCACACCGGGCCCCCCCCGTCCCGTCCTGCCCCGTGGCCGAAGGCCCCGGCCGAACCCCCCCCCCGCCCCGCCGGTACCTGCCGCTGCCGGCGCCGCCGCTGCTGCCGCCGCCGCCGCCGCTGGGGTCCGGTGCCGGCGCCGGCGCCGCCCGCGGCAGGTCGGGGCGGGCCCAGGTGTCCGGGGAGGGCCCAGGTGTCCCCA